>NC_057799.1:493663138-493667249 GCF_018294505.1 Triticum aestivum | reverse complement strand
CAACCACAACACACCCGCCTACGTGGCGCCACCGCGCCGTCGTCTATGAGTTGCAGCACACCGCCACCACCACAGCTCGACTAGCCGGATGTGCAGCTGTCGCAACCACACGCCTGGGCACCCCACCGACAGATCCCGGATCCAGGTGCTAGATCTGCGCAACCGACCCCAACACCGCCCCGCACGACCCCCAGTGAGGGAGGAGGAGAGAAGCGGGGTCGCCGGCATGCTCGGGGCCGCCGCCGCCGCTTACCTGCGCCGGCGAGACGCCGCTGTCGGTAGTCGATTAGCTTTGTCCAGGGCCACCGCTACGTCTCTCGCGAGGAGAAGTCCCTGCCGCCGTCGTAGGTCTAGCGGGCTTCGCCCGTCGGTTTCACCTGGCGGCGGTGAGGGGAGCTCGGGTGGAGGTGGAGAATGGGGCGGCAGTTGCGGCTAAGGTTTCGGCCGTGCCGCCCCCGTGAGCGACGCGAGCGCTTCAGCTTTCCCCAAGTGCAAGCATGTGAATGTCGTTATCAACAGAATCTAGACACAAGTTTTGGCTTTACCGACCAATTGCTTGACTGAATTGAGATTGGAGTGAGTAGAACATGTCCAGGGCAATGGTAAACAGAGCAGGGAAAGAAGCCATCTCCGAGCTTGCACTTCGTACTACTGTACTAAGCATCAAAGGACCATGTAATTGCTGGGAAGACATCCTACCCGAATATGAAGTTTTCTACGATTTCCTTTTGCTGGGGGCATATGTTACTGAGCAATAGTTTAATCTATAGCCGCTCAAAGAGGAGGTATATGCTGGATTAGTTGTACTCTACAGGGAAGTTAAACTGAGATACTCAAACCCCATGTATTCAGGGCTAGTCAGGTACCCTTTACACGAGAAACAACATAGACAACGAGAGCACACAAGAGCTGGCGACTAGCCAGCGCTGCACCGCCGAGACACGCACGTCCCAGGCCGCATTGGGCAGCGAAGGGTACTGATCCGGCGGCGGCATGACGCACTCGTGTCCATTGAAGTAGACCCTCCTCGGAAACGCCCAGCCCCCTGAGAAGGTGAAGTCGCTCGGGTCTTTCTCCAGTATCATCTCGGTCTGCACGTTCCCATCACCCAGCAGCATCTCGTTGTAGTTCTTGATTCCCCAGAACATCCCCGTGTCATCTGCAAAAAACCACATTTCTTACCCATCCTTGCTTCGTATCATCTTCTTGTCGAAGATTGTGCACTTACTGATGGTGCCGTACTGGATGAGGGGCTGGTAGTTGAAGCTGAAGAGCTGTGTCAGGCTCCGGAGGTTGGGGTGCTGCACCACCAGGTTCCAGTCGGTGTAGTTGCTGACCACGTCGTAGTTCGTCACCGTCGTCTTCACCCTCCAGTACCCCCGGTAGCTCTGCTTCACGTGCCAGTGCACCCGGATCGGGCACATGTGCTCCGTGCACCGGATGACCGGCACGGGCGGAGCGCCCTCGGCGTCAGGCAGCGCCGCCAGGACCTTGGACTGCTCGCCGCCGCTGAAAAACCGGACGAACATGAACATGCAGGCACGAATCAGAATGACGGCAGAAGAAAATCAGAAGAATGCAGAGTATGTAGCAGGGTGTCAGGTGGTTTAACCTGAGGCACTGATGCGCCGAGGGAGAGTTTGCACCACCGCAGCTGTCCCGCGGGCACCCCACGATCGTGTTGTTGTAGAAGGTCGTGAGGGAGACGCAGCAGGACGGCGACGGTGCGTCCCTGAACTGCGAGTACGAGCAGATGATCTGCCATGTGCCTGCACCCCACCAAGCCAAGAAAGAGTCATCGCTCGATGCACGGCGCGTCACAAGACATTGGGTCGTTGGCTAAGAAAGAAAGAAAGAACCAAATGCTTACGCAGAACTTGTACGTGCCGCTGCTCGTCGACCTTGGACCTCGTCGCCGGCACATTGGTGGCGTTGCTGCAGGTGTAGCCCGGCACGCCGATGCTGAAGGTGGTCGGCATCTTGGGGTCGCCATGCTCGTCGAGCGCGAAATTGACGATGTACATGTCGAACTGTGAGGTGGCCGTCCTGTTGTTCTGCGTGACGGACGAGAGCACGCCGCCGCGGCAGCAGTTGGCGGACTGCCTGTTGTACGGCGCGCCCGGCAGCAGGTCCGCCATGACCGGTTGCTTCTCGCAGCAATGCGGAGGGGCGCCGTTGGCGCCGTGGCGGCCGGTGCAGTTGCCCCGCTCCGTCGTCTCCGCGCCGATCACGTCCGAGATGAACTCGTCGCCGGCCCACACCCAGCTGAGCCGCCACCCCGGGCGCTCGATGTGGCGGTACAGCTGGTAATTGTGGATGCTCACCTTTACCTGCGCGCGCAGCAAATCGATTGATTCGTACGCAGTTTCAGTGGCAGAAAATCGCGATTTCTGCGAGGAGCATTCGTTTCAGAAGAAGAAAAATCCCAACTATGCGCACCGCGTACACATTAGGCTCGATGGACGGGAAATCCCAGTTGATGGTGATGTTCCCGTTCGGATCCACCGGATCATATCCATCTGCCAGAGAGACACGGCGAAATCAACAATCATCAATCGCAGAATCAAAGGAAACGCACAACACGGCAAGAATCAGACTCGTCAAGAAAACCAAAGCCTACCAGCGAATTGGGAGGACAGACAGCAGATGAAGATGAACAGGACGAACTGCTCCGTCGCCATGGGTCCCGTGCTCGAGGGCTTCTTCACGGGGCGGCGGCGGCCCCGAACGAGAAGAACCCGCGCCTTTTGCAGTCACTTGGCAGTTGGCACCTGGTCTGCGTAGGTAGGGGACGAGACGAGGGGAAGAGATGGCAAGACTGTGGGTACGAGGAAGAGGACAGGGATCGGCTTTGGCACGCATATAATCCTAGCACCACTGATGTGACACGCGCGTCGTCATGACTCGTGGATATCTCAGCATTTAGCCTCGAATTAAACGCCCGGAATGGAATGGAGGCGCGGCCGCGCACACACACACGGATTACTACTCGAGTCGAGTCACGCAGGAAACGGACACTGATTACTCTCCTTTTCGGCGTCCAGTCGACAGTGGGACTGTGGGAAGTCCAGTTGGCGTCCGCTCACCGTGCGGCGGCGTATATGGAAAGCCATCCCGGATTGGCACGCCAGCCGCGTTCGTTTCCTCTCCGCTCATTTGTCACCTTGCCGTACACGCTCATGCCTGATTTGGAGGGAAGTTTGAATCGGTGGGCCGCGTTCGCCGGCACGCGGGGCCATGCAACGGTGGTGATACTTGTTCATCGTTCATGGTGCCATTTAGCGAAATGACCAAAACTTGGCGTGTGTCCATGTGTAGGTTGTAATTGATGCTCTTGGTTGGACGATGAATTCCCTGTGGTAAAAAGAAAACATTTTTAGAGGATCTGTGGTGAGCGCTCGATCAGGATCGAGCCAATGGCTACGCAGGTGGCGGACGCTGCACGGGCATCGCGTTTTCCTTTGTTCTAAGTCAAAGTTTTACAATTTTGACCAACTATATAAAATAAAGTAGTAATATATATGACATCAAATTGATATATTACAAAAGTACATTCCAATACGGATCTAATGATACTAATTTATTGCCATAAATGTTGTTGCTTTTTCCTACAAAATTGGTCAAAGTTTTAAAACTTTGACTTAGGACAAAATCTAGAAGTACACTTATTCGCGGACAATACCGTAGAAAAAACATTTTTAGAGGATCTGTGGTAGATAGTTGCCATGCTCAAGGGCAGTGCTACGCGTCTGTCTGGTGATAAACCGATTAGATCAGCCGCGGTCGGATGCCGCCCAAATCAGTCGTCTGATCTGCCACCCCATCCAACTGAAGACCTTTGCAACAATAGCTTGTTGCACTCAGGGGCTTTGCAATAAGGACCTTGCTGCAAAGGTCCACCGGGACAATACCGTCGCCCCGCCATGGCTTGAGCGCCTCAACTATGGAGTGCCGTCAGCCGTCGGAGTTGTCGTGCCTCCTCTGACCCAGCACCCCGAGCAGCTGCCTCGACTCCAGCACGACGGCGACGAGCTCTCACGCCGGCACTCCCCTGGCGATTTCTGCAACCAAAGCTATGTTTCTGAAATATGCGTCGTTTTGCAATGCTTGG
>NC_057799.1:493657920-493662811 GCF_018294505.1 Triticum aestivum | reverse complement strand
ACAAGACCCCTGTTGCAGAAGAAAACAATCTTCACCATCGAAGCATTTTTTTCTTTCTGAAAGAAGACTTTTGTTGCAGAAACCTTCTGAAACTAGACCTTTTGCTGAAAAACTTCACCGCCGAACCATTCTTTTTGTTTTGAAACAAGACCTCTGTCGGAGAAACCTTCTGAAACAATATGCCTGTTGCAAAAAGAAAGAAAAATTGGCTGCACGGGACTTGTGGCCAGCGTGAGCGCTCGACCAGGATCAATCTGGCGGTTGCACGGGCATCAGCCGGCTGAATGGTAGCATTTTCCCTCAACCTTCTACTTCCCCGTCCATGAATAAGTGTACTTTTTTTTAAGTCAAAGTCTTAGAATTTTGACCAACTATATAGAAAAAAGTAGTAATATATATGACATCAGATTGATATATTATAAAAGTACATTTCAACACGGATCTAATGATACTAATTTGTTGCCATAAATGCTGCTACTTTTTCATATAAATTTGGTCAAAGTTTTAAAACTTTGACTTCCAGAAATACACTTATTCGCGGATGGAGAGAGTATGCTCCTACCTTTTGTGCAATCGTGTATACATGCTCTCAATGTTTTAAATACGGATTTGTTAATTCTCATCTAGAATTAACAAAGTCATATCTAACTCCTATACTATTTGATTAACCAAACAAAAAATAAAAGGAAAAAATCCCCACGAATCTTTGCGTTAAATCCAACGGTGTAGGAGTTAGGTGAGATATAAGTATTTCTCATTAGATAAGACTTTTAACTTATAGTATTAAAAAAGTAGTTTACATAATTCAGAAAAATGGAGAAAAAGATACTAAAACAAACTATTTATTTCAAGCTCCTCGTGAAAAAATGTGTTAATCTATAGCCTACGTGAAAAAGACAAGAATGAGTAGTTACAAAGGCATCTTTGGATGCTTTAAGTTTGGCTTCTGTGCACAAGCCACGACAATGCAAAACTTCGCACCAAACATAAGATCTCTATATAGACTTTTTCCAAATGTGTTGGAAGAATAAAAATATTTTTAGGAAAAGATGGTGTATGCTTGCAGGCTCTCACTATCACACCATCACAGGAAGAAACGACAACCCTGGCATAAACCTCTCGCTTAGAGAAAAAGTAGCACAACTTCCATATATCATCTCACCATCACATGAAATTTAAACTACAAAACTGATATATATGCATGTATACATGGAGAATCAATAGAGACAAATCTTGCTGTGGATGGTATCGGCCGGTTCTATCCGCTGCAGAATTTGTCTTTGCTATCTTTGATGTGTGGATCAAATTTATATTTGAAAAATACATGTTGTGGTTTCTGACGAGACAAAATAATTGAAGTTTCCTCTAGTAAAAGTATTACACGTTGATTGGTTCAAACAGTGTGCCTCTTCATGCTGCATGGTACTACTGCAAAGCCACGACCAAGCAACATCTGAAATCACGTTAGTCATAAACTAACGTGACGGTACGGCAAAAGCTATGGTGTACTGACAATTGGCACCATCGGCGGCCTGTACGTGTTGCTTACTTCATCTCACCGGCCGAATGAAATCCAAGTATAGTTAAAAACTATTGGCATAAGCAGGTGGAAGATTCCAAAGCAACGTTCTCCAGAACCTTACAAAACGTTCGTTTTCAGAACAATTCTCCCTGTCCACATACCTCGCTGCCATGAAAACGTTTATTTTTGGGTGCTCTAGGCATCGGCCGCCTTATCAAACATAAAATCAAAATCTGGAACGTCTGATCCATACAGAATTGAAATACCATGTGGTAACGTTGACATGTTTGCAACATCGTAGCATTTTTCGTGTGGCGTATCAATAACATGTCGTAACATTTCAAATATGCCGATGTGGCAAAAGAAAATTAGCGTATGCAACAAATCCTCCCTAGTACCCCGCAAAAAAAAAATCCTCCCTAGTTGTACTAAATTGCCGAGAGATCCACACATATGTAACATAGAAGCCAAAATTTGTAGCAATGCGAACAAAATATGAAACTGAACACACTATTTGCAGCAGATACCCAAATTCATCGCCACCCATGTGTTTGCCACAAAAGACACAATATTGCAGCGTGTTGAAACAAATGACGTACACAATATCGAGAATTTCTAAAATGATTAGCCTCACACACATCATCCAAGGAGCACTGATGTGAGCTTGTCACAAATGTGACTAGCCAGAGCCGAATTGGGTGGGCCTGAATCCATTCCCCTTGGCCCAACACCTTCCTCCGACCTCGGCACCACATAGGCCTCGGTTTCAAGACCTCCTCATCAATGCCTATAGCGCCAAAACAAGAAACCGGTGCTCACGCGAGCGGGAGCGGGCCATGACCCATCGAGATTCGCACCCTCGCTTCGTTATTCATTTGCTCGCTCAACTCGCCTTTCTCGCCTCTTGTTTTTTCTCGGTTATGTTGTACTACTGGTTCAGGAAATAGAATGACCACCGTTTTTTGTGATTTTAAAAAGTTCATAGACTTGCAAAAAAATCAAGAATTAAAATCAAATTGTGAAATTGAAAAAGCTTCATCGATTTGAAAAAAGTTCATGAATTCGGGAAAATCGCAAAAATAAAAGAGTTTATTGAGTTGAAAAAATTTCACGAATTTAAAAAAAAATGGAAATTGAAAAAAGTTCATTTGATTTGAAAAAAAGAGTGCACTCAGTTTGAAGAAGAAATAAAGTTAACAAATTTGAAAAGAAATTTTTTGTGTAATTGTAAAAATCTCATCGATTTGAAAAAAGTTCACGCATTTGACAAAATAGTTTTCAATTTTGAAAAAAAAATCTGGATTTCAAAAACTATCATGGATTTGAAAATTTTCACGGATTTGAGTTTGTTTTTCACGAATTTAAGAAAATGTTCATGAATTTGATAATGTTCAAGAATTTCAAATTTTCCATGATGTTTTTAAAAGTTCACAAATTTAAGCAAATGGAAAAGAAAATAAAAAAACTAAGAAAAACGACCAAGCAAAACCAAAAAAAGAATAAGAAAACCAGACAGAGAAGACGTACAACAAGAAGAAAAACGAAAGTGACTATGCACAACGGTTAGCTTTCTCAGTTGATTACTGCTGGTGAATGTAAACACGGAGGTCGAGAGTTCGAATCTCACTTCACGCAACTAATGGAGCGAAAGAGGGGAGCCCCTAACTGGCACCTTCAGCGTTATTCTGTGGGCTGTTTCCACGAAGGCCCATAGTCGTCCGCTCGCTGATTCATAGCCTGTTCACTCGCTAATTTGATCACTGTTTTATTGCATCGATATTTTCTTTTAAAAAAATCAAAGGATTTGGAAAAAGTCCATCAATTTTCAAAAAACTTCACAACAAATCGTCAAAAAAAATCATCAATTTGCGCAAAAAGTTCATCGATTTTGAAAAAAAAATCACAAATTTGAAAAAGTTCATCAACTTTAAAAAAATCCACCGATTTGCAGACACATTCATCGATTTGGAAATAAAGATCATGAGTTTGGAAAAAAGTTCATGAATTCTTGAAAAATTAATATATTTGACCAAAAAGTTCGGGAATTTGAGAAAAGAAAGCAAAAGGACAAAGAAAAAGAAATCAATGAATTTTAAGATTCATCGCCCATGAAAAAGTTCATATTTTTTTTTAAAAAATCATCAATTTTGGAAAAAAGTTCATCGACCTTGAAAAAAAACACAAAATTGATTTTTTTACTAATTTGGAAAAAACTTTGATCAATTTGGAAATAAAGTTCATGAGTTTGGAGAAACGTTCATGGATTTATTAGAAAATAATATGTTTGAATAAAAAGTTCACGAATTTGAAAAAAGAAAGAGAAAAGGACAGAGAAAAAAAATAAAAAAAGAAAAAAGAAAATGAAAGAAAAGAAATGATGTGGTCGGGTGGCTATCGCTTGGGTCACTGAACTAGCTCGTCGTGGGTTTGAAGCCCATCTCTCACACATTTTTTGCAGTTTACAAACAAAAAAAACGGTCGGCCCAACGTGACGGGGTGTGTGCGCTGTTTTGTAAATAATGAAGCAAAGGGCGCTACGGGCGCCATTTAGGAAACGCCGCAAAACTGCTGCATAGTCACTATATCATGTGCATGGGCCAAACCAGACCCTTATAGCGCTTGCTACGTCCTTTCACTGGGAGCAACTAGTTAACGAGCGCTCCTTCGGGAGCCTCGCAACGATCAGCGCCACTTGGCGCTCTCAGCCATTCGCCACGTGTCGCGCTCTGGACGCTCCCTTCAGATTTTGTTTTTTTTATTTTTCCGCACGCGTTTTCGGCTTTTTATACGGGTTTTTTTCCAGTTTTTTCCAACGTTTTGGTTTTTCCCCGGTCTTCCTTAGCGTTTCGTTTCGCGAGAGGCATGGTTGTGCTTTAGCGAGAGTCACGGCCGTGCCTTTCGGAAACGAAAAAAACGCGTTTTCTGTTTTTCTTTCTTTCGCGAGAGTCACGGTTTTACTTCCGCGAGAGGCACGGTTGTGCTTTCGTGAGAGTCACGGCCGTGCCTCTCGGAAAGGGAAAAACAAAACGCGTTTTCTGTTTTTTTCTTTCGCGAGAGTCACGGTTTTGCTTCCACGAGAGGCACGGTTGTGCTTTTGCGAGAGTCACGGCCGTGCCTCTCGGAAAGGGAAAAAACGCGTTTTCTGTTTTTTTTCTTTCGCGAGAGTCACGGTTTTACTTCCGCGAGAGGCACGGTTGTACTTTCGTGAGAGTCACGGCCGTGCCTCTTGGAAAGGGAAAAACAAAACGCGTTTTCTGTTTTTTTTCTTTCGCGAGAGTCACGGTTTTGCTTTTGCGAGAGTCACGGCCGTGCCTCTCGGAAAGGGAAAAAAATACGCGTTTTCTGTTTTTTTTCTTTAGCGAGAGTCAC
>NC_057799.1:493619845-493657620 GCF_018294505.1 Triticum aestivum | reverse complement strand
GCGAGAGTCACGGTTTTGTTTTTGCCAGAGGCACGGTTGTGCTTTCGCGAGAGTCACGGGCGTGCCTCTTTCGAAAAGGGAAAAAAACGCGTTTTCTGTTTTTTTTTCTTTCCACGAGAGTCACGGTTTTGCTTCCACGAGAGGCACGGTTGTGATTTCGCGAGAGGCACGGGCGTGCCTCTTTCGGAAAGGGAAAAAACCGTGCTCCCGGTTTGGTTTTTTCGTCCGGTTTTTTTCATGAAAAAAAAGTTCGTCAAAACCTATCAACATGGGATCTAGTTTTAAAGATCTCGACGCGAGGAATCCAATGGTGAAAACGGTTTGAAATTTGGACGCACGATTTAAGAGATAAAACGTTTTGAATAAACGAATCTACGAAGAAAGGGAAAACTCCCAGGTTGCGACAAGTGGCGCGCTGCATGTGCGCCACTTGTCGTGACCTGGGAAGATGGAGTGTTCTTTGCAACGAATACTCCTTAATTAGTGATTTCGCCTGTCACTTGTCGCTAGCCTTTCGCTCCTCTTAGCAAATGACTAATAGTAACAATTGACGGATTTTGGCTCAAGAAAAATAACAGTTACTGATTTTTGGTATATTAAAAAAACATTAATTCCAACAAATGTTCTGGGAGATAAGGATACAAAAATTGCCATGAGTTTAAAAATGTTCAAGAATTTATTAAATGTTTTCAGTTTTTTTAATAGATGTTAATTAATTAAACATAATTGTTCATGGATTTTTAGAAAACTTCATGACTTTAAAAAATGATTAATATTTTCAACATATGACATGGAATTTTAAAAAGTGTTATCATATTTTTTAAATAGTGATGATTTGTAGAAAATATGATAACTTCAAAAATGTTTATGATTTTTGAAAATATTTATGAATTTTGATAAATAAAATAGGAAAGAAGAAGAAGGAAAATGAAAGATAAATAAAAACGAAACAAAAATGGAACAAAACAAGCAATAAAAGGTGCAAACAAAAGGAAACCCGTAGAAAGAACAAAGGGGGAAAAGCAATAAAATTTGTAGAACCGTGCATAGAAATGGGTAGAAAACAGGGTGGGTTTCCCTATCTGTAAATTAGTGTTTTTAAATTAGATTGTGAACACTATTCTGCGCGAAGGGAGCTAAATAGGATATTCCAGAGAGGTCGCCTTGCAGATTGAAATGCGGAAGGGAGAAATAGCATTATTATGTGGAGGGTTATCCCTATTTGCCGCTCATTGCGGCAGAGAGTCGCTGAAACGCATAGGGGAGAGGAAGCGGACGGATAAATAGGCTAGCCCATTTTAGCTCGCCCATCTAGAAGATTTCTGAGCCGGATATTTTCTTTATTGTTTTCTAGTCTTCTGTTCAGTTTTCATTTTTCATTTTTACAGTCTGTTTTTTCTTTTCTTTTATTTTTATTTATCCTTAAAAAATTCACAAATTTTAAAAAATATTCATGATATTATAAGAAGTGTTAACAATTTAAAATAATGTTTTCAAATTTAAGAAAAAAATCTTGTTTCCCAAAAATTTAAAACTTGGAAGAATATTCATGTTTCCAAAAACATGAGAAAATTTGAAAAATATTTGTTCTTTTAGAAAAAAATAAAATTTGGTTAAATGTTTGTGCTTTCAAAAAACATTCTCATTTGGAGAATGGTCACATTTAAAATAATTCAAAGTCTAAAAATGTTCACATTTTCAAAATATGTTCATAAATATAAACATGATCCGTTTCCCCAGAAAATCACGTTTTCAAATAAAATTACAAAATTTTGAAAAAAAAGTGTTATGAATTTTGAAAACAAATTGTTCGGAATCGTAAAAAAAATGTTTTTTGTTTGTTAAAAAAATTCAAAGTTATGAAATATGTTCGTGCTTTCAGAAAGTGTGCATACACTCTTTTAAAAATCACTATAGTATCGATGTAGCCGCTATTGTATCGGTAGCTACAGAACCGGTCGGACGCTACTCGAATTACTAGTATTTTTTATGGGTAAATATCGTACTTTATTGATCAATGTTCATTGGAATGGTTACAACAACATGAGGCTAAACAAGCCAAGCGTGCCTACCCTGAGTTAAGGATAGGGAGAACTTAGCTAAAGTATCAACTTCAAAAAAATTACTGAAGCAACTAACGCTTGATCTTCTCTACATGCAAGGAGTCCAAGCTTGCAACATCATTGATGGAAATAAAGTTGATTGACGAGGACCCAAGATATGCCCAGTATAATTCCTGCACATTCTCGCAACAGCACCGTTAGTCCCATTCCTCGCCACAACGCCATCCATGTTGAATTTGACAACTCCCAACGGTTTGGCTTTATTAGGAATGACCAAGAATCTCATGTCTACAAGAATTCTAGTGGAACATCAAAAACATTTCTAATTTTGTACGCAAATTGATTGGCAATGACGTAAAATTTCTTAATGCAATTAAAGAGTCGTTGAAAAGGGTTTTTCAATAAAAAACTTAGGCGAACTGGCGTATATAATAGGCATTAAAATCTATAGATATAGATCAAGACGCCGAATAGTGCTTTGCCAGAGCACGTACATCATCAAGGTTTTAAATAGGTTTAAAATGGAGAATGCTAAGAAGGACTCACTCCTAATATCACATGGTACAACACTTAGCAAGAATGAATGTCAATAGACAGTTGATGAGTGAGTGCAAATGAGTGATGTTCCATATGCCTTGGCAATTGGTTCCATCATATATGCCATGCTATGTGCAAGATGTTTTGTATGCGCTAAATGTTTGTAGCAGGTACCGAAGTGATGCGGGATTGGCTCACTAGGCAGCAGTTAAAAATATTTTTAAGTACCTCAGGAGGACTAATGATTTCCTCCTTGTCTATGGAGGTGATGAAGAGCTCTTCATGACTATAAATCTCAGTTGTGCTACATTTTCACACTCAAGTGTGGTGCAGTGTGCTGGAAGCATTCTAAGCAGAATTGTCGATGTGGAACGACACCTATGGGATCACAAGAATCCCTACTACGGTTGCCGGGGCGCAGGGTTATCAGAAGAGCAGGATTAATAGTCAGCACAAGGATCGTTTACCCAGGTTCGGGCCGAGGATGCGTAAAACCCTAGTCCTGCTTTGGTGGATGTATTGAGCGTTCTTGAGCTCTTAAACTAGCTATGGTGGCCGTGCAGTTCCAAAGAGCCGAATCCTCTTCCAGTACGCCATGGGCCTCCTTTTATAGTCAAAAGGGGCTGCCACAGTGGCACATAGGAGGTGGAAAGGCCTACAGTACTATGAGCTTATCGCCCGTATTACAGGACAAGACGCATTTAATGCGCAGCTTAGGTGTCCCTTAGCTTTATTGGGGACGGGAACGAGGCCCGTCCCGTCCGCTGCCGCCTCGCCCTGCTTCGACACGCGCCCAGGCCAGCGGTGCATGCAGCGCCATGTAGGTGATAACCCACAAGTATAGGGGATCAATTTGTAGCCTCTTTCGATAAGTAAGAGTGTCGAACCCAACGAGGAGCTAAAGGTAGAACAAATATTCCCTCAAGTTCTATCGACCACCGATACAACTCTATGCACGCTTAACGTTCGCTTTACCTAGAACAAGTATGAAACTAGAAAGTACTTTGTAGGTGTTTTTGGATAGGCTTGCAATAATATAAAGAGAGCATAAATAAAAATTAGGGGCTGTTTAGATAAAGACACAACTAAATTATTTTTAGTAAAGAGCTTGTTGTTACGAGAAAGTTATTTGTCCCTAGGCAAATGATAACTAGACCGGTAATCATTATTGCAATTTTATTTGAGGGAGAGGCATAAGCTAACATACTTTCTCTACTTGGATCATATGCACTTATGATTGGAACTCTAGCAAGCATCCGCAACTACTAAAGATCATTAAGGTAAAACCCAACCATAGCATTAAAGCATCAAGTCCTCTTTATCCCATACGCAACAACCCCCTTACTCGAGTTTGTGTTTCAGTCACTCACGCAACCCACTATAAGCGAATCATGAACGTATTGCAACACCCTACAACGGGAATCCCTCACGCTTGCGCGACACGGAGAGCACCATAGGACAACACCAATAATAAAACATGCAACTCAAACCAATCTTGATCATCAAATAACCCATAGGACAAAACAGATCTACTCAAACATCATAGGATAGCCATACATCATTGGGAAATAATATATAGCGCTGAGAACCATGTTTAAGAAGAGATTATAGCGGGTAAGAGAGAGGTTACACCGCTGCATAGAGGGGGGAAGAGTTGGTGATGATGGCGGTGAAGTTGTTGGTGAAGATTGCGGTGATGATGATGGCTCCCGGTGGCACTCCGGTGCCACCGGAAGCGAAGGGGAGAGAGCCCCCCTCCTTCTTCTTCTTCCTTGACCTCCTCCCTAGATGGGAGAAGGGTTCCCTTCTGGTCCTTGGTCTCCATGGCATGGGAGGGGCTAGAGCCCCTCCGAGATTGGATCTGTCTCTCTCTATTTCTACGCTCTGGTATTCTGCCCTTTCACCGTTTCGTATATATATATATATGGAGATCTGTAACTCCGATTGGATTGAAACCTTCGCCGAGATTTTTTTCCGAAAATTAGCTTTCTTGCGGCCAAAGTAGAGCAGCAACCGCCTTACGGGGGGCCCACGAGGGGGGCAGGCGCGCCCCCCTGCCTCGTGCCCCCCTCGGGCACCGTCTCGCGTTGATTCTTCCTCCGATATTCTCCAAATATTCCAAAAATATTCTCCGTCCGTTTTTGTCGCGTTTGGATTCCGTTTGATATGGGGTTTGTGCGAAACATAAAACATGCAACAAACAGGAACTGGCACTGGGCACTGGATCAATATGTTAGTCCCAAAAATAGTATAAAAAGTTGCCAAAAGTATATGAAAGTTGTATTATATTGGCATGGAACAATCAAAAATTATAGATACGACAGAGACGTATCAGCATCCCCAAGCTTAATTCCTGCTCGTCCTCGAGTAGGTAAATGATAAAAAAAATTTGATGTGGAATGCTACCTAGCATAATCTTGATCATGTATCTAATCATGGCATGAATATTAAGACACGAGTGATTCAAAGGAATAGCCTATCATTTGACATTAAGACAATAATACTTCAAGCATACTAATAAAGCAATCATGTCTTTTCAAAATAACATGGCCAAATAAAGTTATCCCTACAAAATCATATAGTCTGGCTATGCTCCATCTTCACCACACAAAATATTCAAATCATGCACAACCCCGATGACAAGCCAAGCAATTGTTTCATACTTTTGATGTTCTCAAACCTTTTCAACTTTCACGCAATACATGAGCGTGAGCCATGGACATAACACTATAGGTGGAATAGAATATGATGGTGGAGGTTGTATGAAGAAGACAAAAAGGAGAAAGTCTCACATCGACGCGGCTAATCAATGGGCTATGGAGATGTCCATCAATTGATGTCAATGTGAGGAGTAGGGATTGCCATGCAACGGATGCACTAAGAGCTATAAGTGTATGAAAGCTCAAACTAGAAACTAAGTGGGTGTGCATCCAACTTGCTTGCTCATGAAGACCTCGGGCATTTGAGGAAGCCCATCATCGGAATATACAAGCCAAGTTCTATAATGAAAATTCCCACTAGTATATGAAAGTGATAACTCAAGAGACTCTCTATATGAAGGATCATGGTGCTACTCTAAAGCACAAGTGTGGTAAAAGGATAGTAACAGTGCCCCTTCTCTCTTTTTCTCTCATTTTTATTTTTATTTTCTTTTATTTTCCCTTTTTTTTTCTTTTTTTTGGTGGGCTTCTTTGGCCTTTTTTTATTTGGGCTTCTTTGGCCTCTTTTATTTATTTTTAAAGTCCGGAGTCTCATCCCGACTTGTGGGAGAATCATAGTCTCCATCATCCTTTCCTCACTGGGGCAATGCTCTAATAATGATGATCATCACACTTTTTATTTACTTACAACTCAATATTACAACTCGATACTAGAACAAAGATATGACTCTATATGAATGCCGCCGGCGGTGTACCGGGATGTGCAATGATCTAGCGTAGCAATGACATCAAAAAACGGACAAGCCATGAGAATATCATGCTAGCTATCTTACGATCATGCAAAGCAATATGACAATGAATGCTTGAGTCATGTATATGATGATGATGGAAGTTGCATGGCAATATATCTCGGAATGGCTATGGAAATGCCATGATAGGTAGGTATGGTGGCTGTTTTGAGGAAGATATAATGAGGCTTATGTGTGACAGAGCGTATCGTATCACGGGGTTTGGATGCACTGGCGAAGTTTGCACCAACTCTCGAGGTGAGAAAGGGCAATGCACGGTACCGAAGAGGCTAGCAATGATGGAAGGGTGAGAGTGCGTATAATCCATGGACTCAACATTAGTCATAAAGAACTCACATACTTATTGCAAAAATCTATTAGTCATCGAAACAAAGTACTACGCGCATGCTCCTAGGGGGATAGATTGGTAGGAAAAGACCATCGCTCGTCCCCGACCGCCACTCATAAGGAAGACAATCAATAAATAAATCATGCTCCGACTTCATCACATAACGTTTCACCATACGTGCATGCTACGGGAATCACAAACTTCAACACAAGTATTTCTACAATCCACAACTACCCACTAGCATGAATCTAATATCACCATCTTTATATCGCAAAACTATTGCAAGGAATCAAACATATCATATTCAGTGATCTACAAGTTTTATGTAGGATTTTATGACTAACCATGTGAATGACCAATTCCTGTCAACTCTCTAAATAGATATAAGTGAAGCAAGAGAGTTTAATTCTTTCTACAAAAGATGTGCCCACGCTCTAACAAATATAAGTGACGCAAAAGAGCATTCTACAAATGGCGGTTTTCTATGTGAAGAGAAACAGGCAATCCAAACTTCCAATGATGTAAGTGAAGCACATGAAGCATTCTATAAAGCCATACTCAAAGAATATAAGTGAAGTGCAATCAGCATTCTATAAATCAAACAAGGACTATCTCATACCAGCATGGTGCATAAAATAAAAGTGAAAACTAAATGCGAAAGACGCTCCAAGATTTGCACATATCGCATGAACGAAACGAATCCGAAAACATACCGATACTTGTTGAAGAAAGAGGGGATGCCTTCCGGGGCATCCCCAAGCTTAGACGCTTGAGTCTCCTTGAATATTTACTTGGGGTGCCTCGGGCATCCCCAAGCTTGAGCTCTTGCCTCTCTTCCTTCTTCTCACATCGAGACCTTCTCGATCATCGAACACTTCATCCACACAAAACTTCAACAGAAAACTCGGTAAGATCCGTTAGTATAATAAAGCAAATAACTACTCTAAGTACTGTTGCAAACCAATTCATATTTTGTTTTGGCATTGTAGCTACTGTAATATAACTTTTTCATGGCTTAATCCACTGATATAAATCGATAAATTCATCAAAACAAGCAAACTATGCATCAAAAACAGAATCTGTCTAAAACAGAACAGTCTGTAATAATCTGAACATTCACCATACTTCTGATACTTAAAAACTTCTGCCAAAATTAGGAAGAATAAAAAATTCGTATATAAAGACAGTGCAAAAAGAATCAGAACCATTTGACGTTCCAGTAAAAAATGTAAAATCGAGCACTACAGCCAAAGTTTCTGTCCTGCACCGTACAAACCAACAAGCATTGTAAACATCCTAAAGGCAAACCTTGGCACATTATTTTTATAATAAAATGGAATTGTACAAGGGGATAATTATTATTTTTGAAAAGTTTCTGTAATCAAGATTCACAAAGTTTCCGTGAGCATGAACAAAGTTCAAGGCTAGCTCCCACTTCAACAATGCTCGTCTTTCTCACTTTCGCTTTTCTTTTTGAAAAGTTTCGGGTTCCCCTCTTTATTTTTTTGTTTTTAAACTATATGAAAGCACTCAGAAATAAATGACTCTCTAAAACTTCCGGTTTGTCTCCCTGGCAGCGCTTTCTTTAAAGTCATTAAGCTAGGCATATAGTGCTCAAGTAGTGGATCCACCCGGATCCCAAGGTATATCAAAGCCAATTTTAATTAACAATGATTTGGCATTTAGTAGTGAGCACAAAGCAACATATATCAAGCAATGACGAAGTCTAACTCTCTTCCTATGCATCGGCATGTCATAAAAGAACAATTCATGCACACATAGTAAAGGCCAATGCATAGTATAAGCAGTTTCTTGCAATTTTATCGTGTGGGAAACATAGAGAGGTGGAGGTATAGTCCCTCTCTCATAATAATTGCAAGTAGGAGCAACAAGCACATGAATATTATATTCATCACAATCATCATGTGCAACGGTAAAAGGCAACCCATCAATATAATCCTTAATAAGTGCAAACTTCTCCGATATAGTGTAGTCAGGAGAATTCAAAAAGATAATAGGAATATCATGCGTGGGTGCAATAGAAACAATTTCATGTTTAACATAAGGAACTATAGCAAGTTCATCTCCATAAGCATAATTCATATTGGCATCTTGGCCACAAGCATAGCAAGCATCATCAAAAAGGGATATTTCAAGAGAATCAACGGGATCATAATAGTCATCATAGCAATCATTCTTCGGTAAGCACGAAGGGAAATTAAACAATGTATGAGTTGAAGAGTTACTCTCATTAGAAGGTGGGCACGGGTAGCTAATCCGCTCTTCCTCCTTCTATTCTTCGCTCTCCTCATCATCTTTTTCATCCAATGAGCTCACAGTTTCATCAATTTCTTCTTCCATAGACTCCTGCAAAATATTAGTCTCTTCCTGGACAGCGGAGTAGTCCTCAATATATGGTTCAACATAGGCATTAGAAGCATAATTATCATAGCAATATTTAAGTATGGCAAAATTTTCCGATTTGTAAAGAGTAGCATCATACGTTTCAATCAAAGAAGCAATTTCATAAGCACCCTTAAAAGCAACAAATTCTTCAATTTGTTGAACATCATAGTAATTATAAATACCTTTAGCATAAGAAGATACAATTCCATTATCACTAAACAAACATTGGTAGGGAAGGTGTTTCTTAGGGTCTTCAGACAAACAAGTAATATCATATATTTCGCATAAATTCCAAGCATAGCATTGCAAACGATGAATTTGATCCAGTAAACGTTTCCCCTTTTCAGATATACGATGTCGCACATAACAAGCATGCTCATCTAAGGATTTTCCCTCAACTAAGCTAGTTGGGGTTTCAGCACGAGCACATGGGGATCGAAGATGATCCAAGTAATAAGCTTCAGGAGTGTGATAGATTTTGAGTGGTTCTTCAACCATTGGTTCAGTAGGTACAACTAATTTTTTTGGTATTTTGCGTTTCCTACCCATAACTAAAGATAGAAAACAACTAAGAACAGCAAATAAAAATTACTTAGTGATAAAGCAAACAAGCACACACGAGAATATTCACCCCACACTATGACTCCCCGGCAACGGCGCCAGAAAAAGGTCTTGATAACCCACAAGTATAGGGTATCAATTTGTAGCCTCTTTCGATAAGTAAGAGTGTCGAACCTAGCGAGGAGATAAAGGTAGAACAAATATTCCCTCAACTTCTATCGACCACCGATACAACTCTACGCACGCTTAACGTTCGCTTTACCTAGAACAAGTATGAAACTAGAAGTACTTTGTAGGTGTTTTTGGATAGGCTTGCAATAATATAAAGAGAGCATAAATAAAAAGTAGGGGTTGTTTAGATAAAGACACAACTAAATTAGTTTTAGTAAAGAGTTTGTTGTTACGAGAAAGTTATTTGTCCCTAGGCAATTGATAACTAGACCGGTAATCATTATTGCAATTTTATTTGAGGGAGAGGCATAAGCTAACATACTTTCTCTACTTGGATCATATGCACTTATGATTGGAACTCTAGCAAGCATCCGCAACTACTAAAGATCATTAAGGTAAAACCCAACCATAGCATTAAAGCATCAAGTCCTCTTTATCCCATACGCAACAACCCCCTTACTCGGGTTTGTGTTTCAGTCACTCACGCAACCCACTATAAGCGAATCATGAACGTATTGCAACACCCTACAGTGGGAATCCCTCACGCTTGCGCGACACGGAGAGCACCATAGTTAAGCACCAATAATAAAACATGCAACTCAAACCAATCTTGATCATCAAATAACCCATAGGAAAAAATGGATCTACTCAAACATCTTAGGATAGGCATACATCATTGGGAAACAATATATAGCGTTGAGCACCATGTTTAAGTAGAGATTACATCAGGTAAGAGAGAGGTTACACCGCTGCATAGAGGGGGGAAGAGTTGGTGATGATGGCTGTGAAATTGTTGGTGAAGATTGCGGTGATGATGATGGCCCCCGGTGGCACTCCGGTGCCACCGAAAGCGAAGGGGAGAGAGACCCCCCTCCTTCTTCTTCTTCCTTGACCTCCTCCCTAGATGGGAGAAGGGTTTCCCTTCTGGTCCTTGGTCTCCATGGCATGGGAGGGGCTAGAGCCCCTCCGAGATTGGATCTGTCTCTCTGTCTCTCTCTGTTTCCGCGCTCTGGTATTCTGCCCTTTCACCGTTTCATATATATATGGAGATCCGTAACTCTGATTGGATTGAAACCTTCGCCGAGTTTGTTTTTTCGAAAATTAGCTTTCTTGCGGCCAAAGTAGAGCAGCAACCGCCTTACGGGGGGCCCACGAGGGGGGCAGGTGCGCCCCCCTGCCTCGTGCCCCCCTCGGGCACCGTCTCGCGTTGATTCTTCCTCCCATATTCTCCAAATATTCCAAAAATATTCTCCGTCCGTTTTTATCCCGTTTGGATTCCGTTTGATATGGGGTTTCTGCGAAACATAAAACATGCAACAAACAGGAACTGGCACTGCATCAATATGTTAGTCCCAAAAATAGTATAAAAAGTTGCCAAAAGTATATGAAAGTTGTATAATATTGGCATGGAACAATCAAAATTATAGATACGACGGAGACGTATCAGTAGGCAGGCAGGCAGCTGAGGTGGCGCGGTGGTAGGACCTTCACGAAGATCCGCATGCCACCACACAGGTGCCTGCCCAGCTGGTTGAGCTAGCAGCTGCTTGGGGACGCGGTGGAGTCTTGGTCGACGCGGGCCTGGCTGTGGCCCCGCTGATGCCCTCGGCAAAGGCCTTGCCGGGAGCCCGGCAAGGGCTTGCCGTGGCGTTCCAGTCGTCCCCGGCAAGGCGCTAGCCGGGGGTCTTGTGGATCTCCTCAGCAAGGATCCCGCCGAGGGTCGCCGTCTTCTGGTTCTCATCTGATCTTATATCTCTATGGTCTTGACAAAGATCTTCATGCCACCGCAGAGGTGCCTCCCAAGCCCTGGTCCAATCGTAGTTGGTTGGGTTGGAACCCGTGGGCTCAAGGGCGGCTCGCTCTGTTGGTGTTTGGGCGACTTGCCCCGGCAAGGTTCTCACCAGGGCCACGGGGGCCTGCCCTGGCAAGGATCTTGCCGGGAGGGGTCCACCTCGCCCTCTCGCTCTTTGGTATCTTTGGTCTTGGCGTTGCCTTGGCCATCTTGTGCTTCAGCTTCTCTCCGGCTTCCCTCCTCTGCCGGCTTAGTGTGGCCATGGCGCACGGCTACGACTGCCTGTGCACAAGTAAAGGGGGACAAAGGTGTGCCCCTACTTTTGTACACCGACAGGAGCCCCCGGGCCTGGGCCACACATAAGCGCGACACGTTGTTGGGTCAGGCCCAAAACGGTGCGCGGGCGGGAGGGGCGGATTCTACCACAGTAATTTTCCGTCTACTGCGCTTCCCCATGACCTGCATTGAATGCGCGATGTGGGGAATCGTGTGTGACGTGGGCGGCATGCGTGGGACGGTTTCAGCATGCATGCGTCACATCGTGGTAAAAAGGCGGCTCGCGCCTTCCCCATAAAAAGAGGGAGGCGTGGAGGTGTGGCTCATTTACTGGATGGGCTCGGGCCGTAGTCTTCGAGGCGCCCATGCCCCCCCAATCACGGGGAGGGGAACGGTCGCCTCACCCGTCCTTTCGACTCTGCATGTTCAACACGTGTCCCTCATGCAAGTGGCGGGCTGTGGAGGCGGGAAACCGGGCCGTCGCTGATTGGGGCAGCGGGTCGGTCCCGATTCCCTGCGCCTCTGCCGAATGGATTGGCTGAGTGGGCCGGCCGAGCCTCGACCCCGCCCCTTTATAAGGAGGGGGAGGGGGGCGTCGTCCCACATTCCTTCAGTATCCATCCTCCTTCATCTTTGCTTCTTTCTTCCACCTTCCATGGCGAGAGGAGGTGACGGGCCTTCGACGGTGGTGGCGAGGGTCGCTGCTCGTCAGCGCGTCCCTCCCTCCCACGAGCCCGTGGTGGCGGAGCCGGCCACAAGAGTAAGGGGGAGGGGGCGTGGCCGAGGTCGCCGCAACGGTCGGGGGAGAGGAGGACGAGGTGGCGTGGCGGCCGTGCCTCCGCCAGCGGTGCCCCCCGCGATGGAGGGCCACGTCGGGGACTGGCCCCGCGAGTTCTTCATCAGGCTGCGCCGGCCACCGCGTCGTCGTCTCCATCTCCCCACCCCCTTCGCTGAGGAGATGGAGCTCGATCCGCCCTAGACCCTCAGATGGCACATGAGGGGCTGCGGGACCGGCAGTACGCGGGTCGACGTCGACTTCCCCGCTCCGCACGTCATGTACCTCCGCCACGGATGGAAGACGTTCGCCCGCATCCATAGCTTGACGGTGAGGCTCGTCCTTTACTTCAAGTTAATGGAGGGCGGCTTGCTCTCCGTCAAGGTCTTCGGAGACCTTGGAACTCGCCTGAAGTGCTGCGTGGAGAGCTCCTCCGACGATGAAGATTCCTCCTCGAGCGGGAGTGACGAGGAGGACAGTGACATCGACGACGAGGGAGTTGGGCGGCAGGATGCCGACCCCGACTTCGACTGATCGCGTCGCCCCTCCCTTGGCCTCGCGCCCTGCCGAGGGCCTTCCTCGTCAAGCTCTCCATCGGCGCATTCCCCATCGCCTCCTTGAGCGGCTGGCGTAGGAGGGCCGGGGAAGGCGAAGAAGGCGGGCGGCGGCCGTCAACTCGGAGTACGCGGGCACCGACGCCTTCGTCGCGTATTGTCGGGCCGTTGCCTCATCTTCCAGCCCCTCCACCGGCATCGGGATGCTCTCTTGGCGCCTTCTGCTTCTCGTACCTTGCCTAGGCGCTCCTTTCGCCCTCCTGCTGTCTCGCTTCACCTCCTGAGGAGAGGGACAAGAAAGGGATTACGGGCACCTTATCTCTTTTTAGTTTGTAAGCCTGCGGGCACTTGTTAGATTTAAGACTTGTAATCCCCTTGCTCATGTTTTTGATTCCGTATGGACTGTACCTGTATGGGACGTTTTTAATGAAAAGGGGGGGGGCTTGCCGGGTTCTTTGTGCGTGAGCGAGGCCCATGCCAAGGATGAATCCTTGTTATTTTTAAGATAAACATCGTCGCCCAGCAACAGGCCTTGCCGTCCCCCCGCTTTGGTCAACCATTCTCACGCTCTTGGCGGAGGCAGGGACGAAGCAGGGTTAGGCCCCTCGTTCATTTCTCTTGCCACCGCGGCTACGACCAAGTTCCGACCCAAGGGATAGCTCTTGGGTACGTGAAAAGGGGAGCACGGTGGTTTTAAGAATATAAACGAGGTTTCATATGTCCCAGTCCTATACGGAAGTGCACAACAGGAGATAACAGACTTATCTGAATCCGCAGCCCTTGGCAACCTTGGCTTGCCGTGGTTGGGTCCTTGTGTCTTCAGCCCCCGGCGATCCTGGCTTGCCGGGGCCGGAGCACCGGTCCATCCTCTTCCTCCCAAGCGGCTCAGGAGATATGTCCACGTGCCCTGCGAACCAAAGAGGATAGAAAGACTTACACTTGACCTCTAGGCTAGGGGTTAGTCGCCGCTAAGCACTATCAACCCTAACCGAGGAAGAGACTCAACCTAGCATGCATGCTATAACTTAGGGCACCAGCGCTTCGTTTATTTATGCTTAGGGTCTGCGCCTGGCTTTGTACAGAGGGTTACATGCCTTGCCGGCAAAGCTTGTACAAAAGGTGGCTTGCCGGGAGGCCCGACAAGCCGCGCCTTATGGGTAAAACTTGCAAAGATGCTCGATGTTCCAGGAGTTGCTCACTGGGACAGCATCTTCAGTCTCCAGGCAGACTGCGCCAGGCCTGGTGATTCGTATTACCCGATAAGGGCCTTCCCACTTTGGCGTCAACTTGTTGGAATTCTTGGCCGACTGAACGCGCCGAAGAACAAGGTCGCCTTCCTCAAAGCTTCGAGCATGGACCTTGCGGCTATGGTAGCGGCGCAAGGCCTGCTGGTAGCGTGCTGCTCTCACAGCCGCCCGAAGACGATCTTCCTCAAGGAGTGTTGCGTCATCTTGCTGCAACTGCTCTTGCTCAAGCTCATCATAAGCGAGCACTCGAGGTGACCCGTATATGAGTTCCGTGGGGAGAACTGCTTCTGCCCCATATACTAGGGCAAAGGGTGTCTGGTCGGTGGCCCGATTTGGCGTCGTCCTGATCGACCAAAGTACCGCCGGCAACTCATCAATCTAGCGCCTTCCACTCTTGTGCAGCTTGTCAAAGGTCTTCGTTCTCAGGCCTCGCAACACTTCAGCATTTGCCCTCTCCGCTTGGACGTTGCTCCGGGGGTGTGCCACGGAAGCAAAACAGACCTTCGTGCCGAGGTCTTGAATGTATTGCATGAAGGTGTGGCTTGTGAACTGCGTGTCGTTATCGGTGATGACTCTGTTTAGCCCACCAAAACGGCAGACTAGTCCCTTGAAGAACTTGACGGCTAACTGTGCTGTCACCTTCCTCACCGGTTCCACCTCCGGCCACTTTGTGAACTTGTCGACTGCAACGTACAAGTACTCAAAGCCCCCGGCGGCGCGGGGGAAGGGGCCCAGTATGTCGAGCCCCCATACCAAAAATGGCCAGGAGAGAGGGATTGTTTGAAGGGCTTGAGCTGGTTGATGAAGCTTCTTTGAATGGAACTGACACGCTTCACACTTGGTTACTAGTGCCGTTGCATCCTGGAGGGCGGTGGGCCAGAAGAAGCCTTGCCGGAATGCCTTGCCGGCAAGGGCCCTTGACCTTATGTGGGAGCCACATATGCCTCCATGTATCTCCGCCAACAACTCCAGTCCTTTCTCCCGGGGGATGCACTTCAATTTCACACCGTTCGGCCTTCTCCTGTACAGGACGTCATCGACAAACTGGTACAGGGCAGACCGATGGGCTACTTTTTCCGCTTCTTCTTGCTCCTCAGGAAGTTCCCCTGTCCGGGGGAAATGGACGGTATGCTGTGCCCATGCTGGAGCCTGGGGCTCGACGGCAAGGACCAAAGGCATCTCTTCCGCAACGGGGGCAGCCGTCTCCACGGCCAGGGCTTGGCGCCCCCCCCGGAGGTAGCTGCCCCTTGGCGGGCCCAGAATCCGCGGCAACACCCTTGCCGGTAGCCCCTGGGGGCTCGGCAGGAAAGTACTTGTCGGGGCCTGACTTCCTTCGCTTGTTCTGCTCTGTTGATGGTTCGACGGATGGTTGAGTTAACCGGAGCAAAAAGGTACCTGGTTCCATAGGTAGCTTGAATGCAGCGCGCTTTGACAGGTAGTCAGCAATGTCGTTCTCCGCTCGGGGAACGTGTTCCGCTTGTATACCGTCGAAGCGCTCCTCCAGCTTCCTCACCTCATCTACGTAGGCCTCCATCAACAGACTCTGATAATCCTTGTTGACTTGTCTGACGACAAGCTACGAGTCACCCCTGACGATGAGCTTCTTCACCCCGAGGTCTGCCGCGATCCTGAGACCGGCAAGCAGCCCCTCGTACTCAGTAGTGTTGTTTGTAGACATGTCCCTGGGAAAGTGCATCTTGACCACATACTTGAGGTGCTCTCCAGTGGGTGCGACAAGCAGCACACCGGCACCGGCGCCTTGTAGCGAGAAAGCCCCATCAAAGTACATGATGCAGTCGTGGCCTGCTTTGTTGCTGGGGAGAGCGGTCTCCTGGATTTCTTCGTCGGGTGTTGGGGTCCATTCTGCAATGAACTCCGCCAAGACTCTGCTCTGGATTGTCGAGGTACTTTCAAACTTCAACCCAAAGCTCGACAACTCCAAGGCCCATTCCACAATCCTTCCGGCCGCATCTGGGTTGCGCAGTATCCGTTGCAACAGGAGGCGGGTGACGACAGTGATCTCGTGGGCTTGGAAGTAATGACGCAGCTTCCTCGAGGCCATAAGGAGGCCGAAGAGCAATTTCTGCACACCGGAGTACCTCGACCTAGCCCCCTGCAAGAGGGAGCTGGCAAAGTAAACCGGGTGCTGCATCATCTTCTTCTTCTGCACCACCTCACTTGACTGCGTGGGCACGGCCCCGTTGGCGTCAGACTCTGCCAGGGGCCTTGCCTTGCCGGCACTAGGCCCTGCCGGGGGAATCTCTGGCTTGCCATCCGCCGGTCCTACTGTCGCCACTGCCTCTTCGTCGACCTCCCTCTGTGCCACTAGCGCGGCGCTGACCACTTGGTTTGTTGCCGCTAGATACAGCAGCAACGGCTCTTGTGGTTTAGGCGCAACCAGTATGGCGTGGAGGAAAGGTATTTCTTCAGATCCTGCAACGCCGCCTCGGCTTCTGGGGTCCACTCCATCGGGCCCGCCTTCTTCAAGATTTTGAAAAAGGGAAGGGCGCGCTCGGCGGATTTGGAGATGAATCGGCTCATGGCGGCGATGCAGCCAGTGAGCCGATGCACATCCTTGGTCCGCTTGGGCGCCTCAATCTGTTCAATAGCCTTGATCTTGTCTGGGTTTGCCTCGATCCCGCGCTCCGACACAAAGAACCCGAGAAGTTTGCCGGATGGCACGCCGAAGACACACTTCTCAGGGTTCAGCTTGAGGTTCATCTTGCGCAGATTGGCAAACGTCTCTTCCAGGTCTTGTACAAGAGTTGCCGTGTCCTTGGTCTTGACCACTATGTCATCCATGTATGCTTCCATATTTCTATGGAGCTGGGGTTCAAAACCAATTTGGACCGCCCTTGCGAACGTTGAGCCAGCACTCTTCAACCCAAAGGGCATCCGTAAAAAGCAATACGTACCACATGGGGTGATGAATGTTGTCTTCTCTTCGTCTTCTCTTGTCATAAAGATCTGGTGGCAGCCCGAGTAGGCGTCGAGGAATGACAACAGATCACACCCGGCCATGGAATCAACAATCTGGTCGATGCGCGGCAACGAGAAGGGGTCCTTAGGGCAAGCCTTATTGATATCTGTGTAGTCAATACACAGCCTCCACTTCCCATTTGCCTTGCGCACCACCACCGGATTGGCCAACCACGTCGGATGGAGCACTCCTCTCACCAACCCTGCCGCTTCCAACTTCCTGATCTCCTATGTGATGAACTCCTGCCTTTCCAGAGCCTGCTTCCTGACCTTCTGCTTGACGGGCCGCGCATGAGGACAGACAGCTATGTGGTGCTCAATCACCTCCCTGGGAACACCGGGGATGTCGGATGCTTGCCATGCAAACACGTCGACATTCGCCCGCAGGAAGGTGACGAGCGCGCCTTCCTATTTGCTGTCGAGGGTGGAGCTTATGGTGAAAGCCCCTCCCGTGCCATCCTCCCGAACGGGCACCTTCTTGGTCTGCGGTGGCTCAGCTCTGGATTTCTTGCTCTTGCCGGTAGAGCTCTCTGGCACGTCCTCGACGGTAGCACAACACTCCGAAGAGGTGCGCTTGCCGGAGTGGGTGCAAGAGGTCTTGCCGGGCTTCTTCTTCCCTCCTGGGCCATCAGCGGCAGGAGCAAGTGCCTTGGCGGCAGCTGCTGCAACTGCTTCCCGGCAGAGTTGGTCGGCGCAGATCAGCGCGTCCTTCTTGTCGGAGGGGACGGAGATGATGGTCAACGGCCCGGGCATCTTCAGCATGTTGTAGGCGTAGTGCGCCGCCGCCATGAACTTGGCTAGTGCCGGGCGGCCGAGGATCCCGTTGTAGGGCAAGGGGATCTCAGCCACATCGAAGACGATCCTCTCCGTCCTGTAGTTCAACTCTCCTCCAAACGTTACGGGTAGCGTGACCTTCCCCTTCGGCTGGCTCCTCCCCGGATTGACCCCTTGAAACGTGCCCGTTTCCTCAAGGTCCCCATCAGGAATTTGCAGCCTTTTGATCACGATGGGTGAGATCAAGTTAAAGCCGGCTCCGCCGTCGACCAACATCTTGTTCACCTTGAGGTTGTGTATCCTTGGCGAGACCAATCAATGGAAAACACCCGACCGCGGTTGTGCGGTTAGGGTGGTCCTCGGCGTCAAAGATGAGGGGCGTGCTGGACCACTTCAGCGGCTTCTGAGCGTCGAACGATGGCTCTGCTGCTGTAATCTCACGCGCCCACTGCTTGATCTGGCGGTGAGAAGTATGCAGCGAGGCGCCACCATCGACGCACATGGCCTCCGTAGCCTTCTGGAACTCTTGCTCGCCGGACTCGTCGTCCTCGTCACGATCATCGTCTTCTTGCTTCTTGTCACGGCCCCGAGCGGGCCTCTCTTGCTGGCTGTCCTTGGCCGCCAGGCTTCTTGTCGGATCCCTCGGCACCATCCTGGCCCTTCTCCTTGTCCCGCCTCTCGTACTCAGCTTTTTTCTTCTTAGCAAGCAGCTCGACTTGTCGGCAGTTCCGGAGGTCGTGGCCCTTGGTGCGGTGGATCTTGCAGTATTGCTTGCCGGAGCTTCCTGGCTTGTCGGCAGCCGCCAAGGCCCGCCAGGCGGCGCACCCGGCAATCTCCTTGTCGGGGTCGTCTGCCTTGACCTTCTTGGCGGCGCCGGTGCTGTCGGATCCCTCGACGGCAAGCACGGTCTTGCCCTTGCGTTTCCTGTTGCGACGCCGGCCCTTCTTCGTCGGGGCGGCGGTGTCCTCATGAGTAGAGTCGGTTTCCGCGCCGGCGTCCTCACCGGGGTACTTCCTTCCCTCTTCAGCCCAGGCGCACCTATCGGCCAGAACATAGAGTTTGGCCACATCCTTAACCTTGGTCATCGCCAGCTCTTCGCGCATCTTGCGATTGCGCACGTTCTGGTGGAACGCGCTGATCACGGCGGCGGGATGAACATCGGGGATGTTGTACTGTACCCGGCTGAATCTCTGAATGTACTTGCGCAGGGTTTCCCCTTCCTTCTGGGGAATGATATGCAGATCGCTGGTCTGGCCATGAGCTTGGTGGCCCCCGGTGAAGGCACCAACGAACTCATGGCATAGATCCGACCAGGAAGAAATGGAATCCGCCGGCAAGTGCATCAACCAAGACATGACATTGGGTTTCAGTGCCAACGGGAAGTAATTGGCAAGCACCTTGTCGTCGCGAGCTCCGGCAGCCTGCATCGCGATGGTGTAGATGCTGAGGAACTCGGACTGATGGGTCTTGCCAGTGTACTTCTCGCCGACGTCGGGCTTGAACATGCGGTGGGACGGCCACTGGAACTGCCACAGCTCACGGGTAAAGGCTGGGCAGCCCACCTCGTAAGGTAGGCTGCCGGAGCCTCCCGGTGCTGGGTGGTCCATAGCGGGTCCTGCCCGCTTGTCCGACTGGTGGCGTGTATCACGTCGGCGCTCGATAGTGGTTCGAGCATCTTCGTGAGCTCGCTCTCGAAGAACTTGGCGCTGGTCGCGGTGGGTCCGTGGGTCGGACGACGCTATGGAAATATTATCACAAGCGTCATCGTGACGGACCGACACCCGCGGTGGCTAGCGTGGGGAAGGAGAGTGCACCGTGACCGCAGCACCCCCGGCCCCTCCTCCGCTGGCATGCGGTGGTTCGACGGAGCGCCGGCCCGAAGGCCCCGCCGGTCGCGGATCATCTCTATTGGCGACGGCGACGAGGCTCCGGATGGTGGCTCTCCACTCGTCGAGCTTCTCCGCAGCAGGAGGGAAGTCGAGGAGCAGCTGCGCGCGCGCCAAAGCTTCTGCTGGCGTGGGTGGTGGTGATAGCTGCGTGGACCGTGGCGCGCTTAGACTTCTAAATACGTTAGAAGGAGCTCTACCACGGCCCAGCGGCTGCGTGCCATTTTTGCCAGCACTTTGGCGAGCATGCTGGACTCCTTCGTCCCGCGGACGATGCACTGGGCTCTTCCCACGGCAATGTCCGAGGTCTCTAGCGTGGTGGCGCTGGTCGTCGCGCGCACCCTGGGAAGAGCGCGCTATGGGCGCCGGCGTAGGCGTCTTGGAGGTTGCTGCGCCGCTCGTGGGTGGCACAACGACACCCCTGGAGGGCCCCGCGCCGCCTGCGGGGGGCCCAGCCCCATCTTTGGATTTGGTGGCGTGCGGCCCGTCGGCTGGCGCGCGAACGGCGCCTGATACGTCTCCAACGTATCTATAATTTATGAAGTATTCATGCTATTATATTATCCATCTTGGATGTTTAATGGGCTTTACTATGCACTTTTATATTATTTTTGGGACTAACTTATTAACCCAGAGCTCAGTGCCAGTTTCTGTTTTTCTCCTTGTTTCAGTGTTTCGCAGAAAAGGAATATCAAACGGAGTCCAAACGGAATGAAACCTTCGGGAGAGTTATTTTTGGAACGGAAGCAATCCAGAAGACTTGGAGTGTACATAAGGGAAGCAACGAGGAAGGCACGAGGCAGGGGGCGCGCCTACCCCCCTAGGCGCGCCCTCCACCCTCTTGGGCCCCTCGTGGCTTCCCTGACCGACTTCTTTCGCATATATATATCCATATACCCTAAAAACATCGGAGAGCACAATAGATCGGGAGTTCCGCCGCCGCAAGCCTCTGTAGCCACCAAAAACCAATCGGGACCCTGTTCCGGGACCCTGCCGGAGGGGGGATCCCTCACCGGTGGCCATCTTCATCATCCCGGCGCTCTCCATGACGAGGAGGGAGTAGTTCACCCTCGGGGCTGAGGGTATGTACCAGTAGCTATGTGTTTGATCTCTCTCTCTCTCTCGTGATCTTCAGGTGATACGATCTTGATGTATCGCGAGCTTTGCTATTATAGTTGGATCTTATGATGTTTCTCCCACTCTACTCTCTTGTAATGGATTGAGTTTTCCCTTTGAAGTTATCTTATCGGATTGAGTCTTTAAGAATTTGAGAACACTTGATGTATGTCTTGCATGTGCGTATCTGTGGTGACAATGGGATATCACGTGATCCACTTGATGTATGTTTTGGTGATCAACTTGCGGGTTCCGCCCATGAACCTATGCATAGGGGTTGGCACACGCTTTTGTCTTGACTCTCCGGTAGAAACTTTGGGGCACTCTTTGAAGTACTTTGTGTTGGTTGAATAGATGAATCTGAGATTGTGTGATGCATATCGTATAATCATACCCACGGATACTTGAGGTGACATTGGAGTATCTAGGTGACATTAGGGTTTTGGTTGATTTGTGTCTTAAGGTGTTATTCTAGTATGAACTCTATGATAGATCGAACGGAAAGAATAGCTTCGTGTTATTTTACTACAGACTCTTGAATAGATCGACCAGAAAGGATAACTTTGAGGTGGTTTCGTACCCTACAATAATCTCTTCGTTTGTTCTCCGCTATGAGTAACTTTGGAGTGACTCTTTGTTGCATGTTGAGGGATAGTTATATGATCCAATTATGTTATTATTGTTGAGAGAACTTGCACTAGTGAAAGTATGAACCCTAGGCCTTGTTTCCTAGCATTGCAATACCGTTTACGCTCACTTTTACCACTTGTTACCTTGCTGTTTTTATATTTTCAGATTACAAAAACCTATATCTACCATCCATATTGCACTTGTATCACCATCTCTTCGCCGAACTAGTGCACCTATACAATTTACCATTGTATTGGGTGTGTTGGGGACACAAGAGACTCTTTGTTATTTGGTTGCAGGGTTGCTTGAGAGAGACCATCTTCATCCTACGCCTCCCACGGATTGATAAACCTTAGGTCATCCACTTGAGGGAAATTTGCTACTGTCCTACAAACCTCTGCACTTGGAGGCCCAACAACGTCTACAAGAAGAAGGTTGTGTAGTAGACATCAGCGCCGCTCGCCAGGCTCTGACTGCCAGGGCGATGCTGGTGCTCATGGACCGCGGCTTGGGTTCTGTCCGCGACCGGCCCGCTGCTCGCCCGTACTGGCACGGGCCGTTTGGCCCCCGACGAGCCGATCGCCGTGGCCGTCTTCTTCTTGGGAGCCATGGCGATGAAGAACCTCTAGGCTAACTACCAGACCAGGTTCTCACAATTGCGCCCCCTGCTTGGCGCGCCAAACATGTCGGTGTGGAACGACACCTATGGGATCACAAGAATCCCTACTACGGTTGCCGGGGCGCAGGGTTGTGAGAAGAGCAGGATTAATAGTCAGCACAAGGATCATTTACCCAGGTTCGGGCCGTGAGGATGCGTAAAACCCTAGTCCTGCTTTGGTGGATGTATTGAGCGTTCTTGAGCTCTTGAACTAGCTATGGTGGCCGTGTAGTTCCAAAGAGCCGAATCCTCTTCCAGTACGCCATGGGCCTCCTTTTATAGTCGAAAGGGGCTGCCACAGTGGCACACAGGAGGTGGAAAGGCCTGCAGTACTATGAGCTTATCGCCCGTATTACAGGACAAGACGCATTTAATGCGCAGCTTAGGTGTCCCTTAGCTTTATTGGGGACGGGAACGAGGCCCGTCCCGTCCGCTGCCGCCTCGCCCTGCTTCGACACGCGCCCAGGCCAGTGGTGCATGCAGCGCCATGTAGGCAGGCAGGCAGCTGGTGGCGTGGTGGTAGGACCTTCATGATGATCTGCATGCCACCACGCAGGTGCTTGCTGAGTTGGCGTAGAGGCCGCCCGTCGCCACGCAGGTGCCTGCCCAGCTGGTTGAGCTAGCAGCTGCTTGGGGACGCGGTGGAGTCTTGGTCGACGCGGGCCTGGCTGTGGCCCCGCTGATGCCCTCGGCAAGGGCCTTGCCGGGAGCCCGGCAAGGGCTTGCAGTGGCGTTCCAGTCGTCCCCGGCAAGGCGCTTGTCGGGGGTCTTGTGGATCTCCTCGGCAAGGATCCCGCTGAGGGTCGCCGTCTTCTGGTTCTCATCTGATCTTATATCTCTATGGTCTTGACAAAGATCTGCATGCCACCGCAGAGGTGCCTCCCGAGCCCTGGTCCAATCGTAGTTGGTTGGGTTGGAACCCGTGGGCTCAAGGGCGGCTCGCTCTATTGGTGTTTGGGCGAGTTGCCCCGGCAAGGTTCTCGCCGGGGCCACAGGGTCCTGCCTTGGCAAGGATCTTGCCGGGGGGTCCACCTCGCCCTCTCGCTCTTTGGTATCTTTGGTCTTGGCGTTGCCTTGGCCATCTTGTGCTTCGGCTTCTCTCCGGCTTCCCTCCTCTGCCCGGCTTAGTGTGGCCGTGGCGCGCGGCTACGACTGCCCGTGCACAAGTAAAGGGGGACAAAGGTGTGCCCCTATAGGAGCAGCTGCATGGGCCTTAAGTCCCAATAAGGGCGCCCCCTTAGCCTTGCGCCCAAGTTAGCTTGATGCGGCTAGGGCTTTGGTGGGGCCCACCCCTTGGTGCGCCGTCGCAAGGGAGAGTACCTCCTCCAAGTCGGCCTCCCCCTACCCCTATATATGTCCAAGGGGCCCACTCTTTTACCCACAAGTTCCCGCGCAAGAGAGATGCCCCCTCTCTCCCTCTTGTTCTCCAGAAAATAGTTCCACCGGAAGGCTGCTCCTCCCTACTCTGGTTCTCCGACGATGCCTAACTCTGGATGGTGAAGCGCCGCTGAATCCTTGATCTTGTATGTGTGCAATCCGTAGAGAGATCGTGCTTTCAATCTTTGTTCGAGGGACTGTTTGTGGGACTTGAAGAACGATCTTCACCAACTTTTCTTCCATTTAAAACTCCAAGTTGGTAGCGATCAGATCTAACCTTTAGTGGACTCACAAAGCGAGCTGTAAAGCTAGAAAAAAAGATCCATCTGCGAGTGGTTTGGCTTTCTTTTTTCTAAGCAAGGACGGAGCCGTCGAGTGAGGATTGGCTGAGCGTGCTTTCGCTGCTCTTCATCGTGATCTTGCTTTTTGATTCGTAGGACATATTTCTTTTTTTTCTACTATGATTCCAAACAACAGAGTGCATGCCCCACACACCCCACCTCCCAAGCTTTGATTTCTTGAATCTATTATATCCTTTGAACTGAAAGTTCAATTTATTTTTCGTTTGCATATTCCATATTTCTTTTGATGAGTGCTTTAAAACAAGACCACTTGTCAATACGTTTTGAGTTTTTTTTAAACTTCGTCAAGTTTCAACTAATAAAACTTGATAGGAACAATTGATAAATTTACCAAGTTTTACAAACTAAAATTTAACCCTGAGCCCTAAACTCTAAAAGCAAATGAAACTTGGTGAAACTTAGTAAAAACTTAATATTATGACTAGCTGGTTTTAACATTGAAACTTCGTCATTTTTAAATTTTTATCAAAATGTATTCAAAATCGTTCTTGTTCAAAAGTACTCGTTGCAAAGAACACAAATATGCAAAAAAAGTGATGTGGATGGTTCAAAAGATACAATAGATTCAAATTTGGAGAGGAAATGAAAAACACAAGAGGTGGGGTGGATGGGGCTACGAAAAGTGCATGCGAGTGACACTTTTCTGTTAGAGTTATATACATATAGCCATGTAACCTTTCGTATTTACCCGATTGTATAAGGGGTTTCCTGCATATACTCCACATCTGTACATGTATATATACTGGCCTATAGCCACCTGGAAATACAAGTTGCATATTCCTAACATGGTATTAGAGCTAGGCTAATTTTTTGCACGCTGCAACTCGTGCTATTGATCCACTCTGCGTCGCCACCATCCTCCGTAGCCGCCGCTCTTTTCTTTCTCGGCCCCGTCCGCCAGGTCCGCCCCTCTGGATCGATCTCTTTCTTCATCTCGCTCGGTCTTCTCAGCTATCGATCGAGGCCCGCTCCAGTCTGCCAGTTTCCCTGGATCTAGGCCCGCCGGTCTTCCTGCTGCTCGAGATGGAGCCGGCCCGAGCTGTTTTCCCCGTCGCTGGAGCCAGGCCGATCTGTCTCCCCGTCGCCCGTGGCCCGCCGGCCTTCCTGCCGCTTGAGACCGATCTGTCTCCACGTCGCCTGCCAGTCTTCCCGTCGCTCCAGTCCGCCAGATCGAGATTCTGCTTCCTGTGCGAGGCTCGTCCACTTCTGATTCCTACGGCCAGATCGAGACTCCCATCGCTGATGCAGATCGAGACTCCTGAACGTCTGCCTTCTGTTGATAAAAAAAGGCACGATGTCTCAGTCCTTGGGTTATGTTGTTGTTCCTCGCTGTCCGCTGATTTTTGATGGTACCAACTACATTGAATTTGTCGGCTTCATGCGCATTCACATGCCGTGGCCTTCGTCTTTGGGGCGTTCTTTCTGGCGAGGTCCCCAGTCCGCCGTGTCCAGTTCCTCATGTGGCTCCTACTCCGCCGACGCCACCGGTTCTTGCTGCCGACGCTGATCAGGCTGCAAAGGATGCAGCTAAGCTGGCTGATGACGCTGCCGTTCTTGCTTATGATGAGCAGGTTCAGACCTATGAGGACGCACTTCAGACTTATCGTGCAGCTCTGTCTGCTTACACTCAGTGGCTTGATGATGATGCTCGTGCTGCAGCTGTTTTGACTACTAGTGTTCTTCCTCAGTTTGCCTCTGAGTTTCTCGGCCTCTCTACTGTATTTGAGATGTGGACTCGGCTTCATCGGTGCTATCAGCCCTCTGGTGATGCCTTATACCTGTCTGTGGTTCGTCAGGAGCATGCTCTACAGCAGGGTGACTCCACTGTTGATGAGTTCTATGCACAGAGTTCTGCTATTTGGCGTCAGCTTGATTCTCTCCTCACTGCTGGTTGTCGTACTTGTCAGTGTTGCCAGGCTGTGCGGGCTGATTTGGAGTTTCATCGTGTCTACGAGTTCTTGTCTCGACTCCGTAAGGAGTTTGAGCCCCGGCGCGCTCAGTTGTTTGCTCGTGGTCGTATCTCCCTCATGCAGGCGCTTTCTGAGATCCGTGCTGAGGAGACTCACCTCCGTGGCGCTGGTTTACTTGAGGTTCCCTCTGTGCTCACTCTACTTCTCCACTGCTTGCCGATTTGCCGCCACCATCTCCCACGGTTTCCTCACCTCGCATGTCACCAGATTCTGCACCTTCATCCCCGGTGATTTCTTCGTCTCCACGTCCTGATTCTACCTCGGTTATTCCTCCTCGTATTCTTCCATCTTTGCCTCAGTATTACACTCGTCGTTCACGTAATTTGGATGTGTCTGCTGACGTGTCGTCCTCCTCGTCTCAGCCTACCTATGGCTTGCGTCCTCGTCCACTTCCGCCTGTTGATCGCCTTGGTTTTTCAATCGCTGGTGCTGTTGTTCTTGAGCCGACTTCTTATCGTGAGGCTGTTGTTCATTCTGAATGGCAGTTTGCGATGGCAGAGGAGATTGCTGCTCTTGAACGCACTGGTACATGGGATCTTGTTTCTCTTCCTCCAGGTGTCCATCCCATCACTTGTAAGTGGGTCTACAAGGTTAAGACTCGCTCCGATGGTTCTCTTGAGCGTTACAAAGCTCGTCTTGTGGCTCGTGGTTTTCAGCAGGAGCATGGTCGTGATTATGATGAGACATTTGCTCCTGTGGCCCATATGACCACTATTCGCACACTTCTTGCCGTGGCCTCTGCACGCCATTGCTCTGTATCTCAGCTTGATGTTAAGAATGCCTTTCTTAACGGTGAGCTGCGTGAGGAGGTATACATGCAGCCACCACCTGGGTATTCTGTTCCTGATGGCATGGTATGTCGTCTTTGTCGCTCTCTCTACGGCCTTAAGCAAGCCCCCCGCGCCTGGTTTGAGCATTTTGCCTCTGTGGTGACTGCCGCTGGTTTTTCAGCGAGTGCTCATGATCCAGCATTGTTTGTCCACCTTTCTCCTCGTGGTCGAACTCTTCTTCTTCTCTATGTTGATGACATGATCATCACTGGTGACGACCCCGAGTATATTGCCTTTGTAAAGGCCCATCTTAGTGAGCAGTTTCTTATGTCCGATCTTGGACCTCTTCGCTACTTTCTTGGGATTGAAGTCTCTTCTACCTATGACGGCTTTTTTATATCCCAGGAAAAGTATATACAGGATCTTCTTGTTCATGCTGCTCTTACCGATGAGCGCATTGTTGAGACTCCAATGGAGCTCAATGTTCACCTCCGTGATACTGATGGTGACCCCTTGCCTGACCCGACGCGTTATCGTCATCTTGTTGGGAGTCTTGTCTATCTAGCTGTCACTCGTCCAGATATCTCTTATCCGGTTCATATTGTGAGTAAGTTTGTCTCCGCTCCCACTTCGGTTCACTATAGTCACCTCCTTCGTGTTCTCTGATATCTTCGGGGCACGATCTCTCACCGTCTATTCTTTCCTCGCTCCGGTTCTTTACAGCTTCAGGCCTATTCGGATGCTACGTGGGCTAGTGATCCCTCCGATCGCCGTTCACTTTCTTCTTACTGTGTTTTTCTTGGTGGTTCTCTCATTGCCTGGAAGACGAAGAAACAGACAGCAGTTTCCCGTTCAAGTGCAGAGGTTGAGTTACGAGCTATGGCTCTTTTGACAACAGAGGTGACTTGGTTACGGTGGTTACTTCAGGATTTTGGTGTTTTTGTTACTACACCTACTCCGCTCTTGTCTGACAGTACAGGTGCTATTAGCATTGCGCGCGATCCTGTGAAGCATGAGCTCACCAAGCATATTGGTGTTGATGCTTTCTATGTGCGCGCTAGTGTGCAAGATCAGGTTATTGCTCTTCAGTATGTGCCTTCCGAGTTACAGTTGGCGGATTTTCTGACGAAGGCCCAGACTAGAGCACAGCATGGCTTCTATCTCTCCAAACTCAGTGTTGTTCATCCACCATGAGTTTGAGGGGGGTGTTAGAGTTATATACATATAGCCATGTAACCTTTCGTATTTACCCAATTGTATAAGGGGTTTCCTGCATATATTCCACACCTATACATGTATATATACTTGCCTATAGCCACCTGGAAATACAAGTTGCATATTCCTAATAGTTTCCACAACTCCAAGTCCTTCTTTTGGCGAGCATACGACTCCAATGTCCTCGTTTTCGCAAACCTAAGCTATAGAGCATCTGCAGACGGCTCGGTCAGTGACCCCCCCCCCCCCACGTTCAGCAAACGGCTCGGTCAGTGACTAGTCATGAAAAGGTGACCCAACCGGACTCCTCAAACCGGCCCTATACGTCGGCCTAACCGGCACCCCTCATATCCTGCCCAAATCTGGGGCGGATATGTGGAGGCCTGCCATGTTTGATCCGACACACATGACCCACCATAAAATTTCACCAAATTGACCAAGTTCATCAAATCCACTGCCCTCCTCTCACATATGTTCTCCATTTCCCACGTCTTAGTCGTCATTGTCCTCCACAGTTGCTCCCCCATCCGAGCCGCCACCGCACATGCCGCCCTAGATGCCGTCGCTAGATATCCCGTTCCCCATCACCGTGACGATTGTTGCCTTGACGTCGTCCATGCACGAGGATAATGTTGGCGGACGCAAACCTCTTGGATGCAGAAGTCAAGAAGTGGCTTGAGAGAAAGAAGAAAGAGATCAACATGCATGGAGAGTACGAGACGATGGAAGCGGAACAGATGGCGGTAGAGGACTTGACACGGCTAGCGTCCAACAAGTGATCTATCACATTGGCCAGCCGTGACCCGGACTTGAATTTATTTTGGTATGTGAAGGAAATATGCCCTAGAGGCAATAATAAAGTTGTTATTTATATTTCCTTATATCATGATAAATGTTTATTATTCATGCTAGAATTGTATTAACCGGAAAATTGTACTGTTGGGGAACATAGTAATTTCAAAAAATTTCCTACGCACACACAGGATCATGGTGATGCATAGCAACGAGAGGGGAGAGTGTTGTCCACGTACCCTCGTAGACCAAAAGCGGAAGCGTTAGCACAACGCGGCTGATGTAGTCGTACGTCTTCACGATCCGACCAATCAAGTACCGAACGCACGACACCTCCGAGTTCAGCACACGTTCAGCTCGATGACGTCCCTAGAACTTCGATCCAGCCGAGTGTTGAGGGAGAGTTTCGTCAGCACGACGGCGTGGTGACGATGATGATGTTCTACCGACGCAGGGCTTCGCCTAAGCACTGCTACGATATTATCGAGGTGGACTATGGTGGAGGGGGGCACCGCACACGGCTAAAAGATCAATGATCAATTGTTGTGTCTATGGGGTGCCCCCTGCCCCCGTATATAAAGGGGCAAGGGGAGGAGGCGGCCGGCCAGGGAGAGGCGCGCCAAGGGGGAGTCGTACTCCCACTAGGAGTAGGACTCCTCCTATTCCTAGTAGGAGAGGGGGGAGGAAAGGGAGAGGAGGAGAAGGAAAGAGGGGGCCGGCCCCCTTTGCCCTAAACCAATTCGGTTTGGGCCTTGGGGGGCGCGCCCCACACTTCCCTTGCTGCCCTCTATTTCCACTAAGGCCCATTAAGCCCCGGGGGGGTTACGGTAACCCCCGGTACTCCAGTAAAATCCCGATTTCACTCGGAACACTTCCGATATCCAAATATAGGCTTCCAATATATCAATCTTTATGTCTCGACCATTTCGAGACTCCTCGTTATGTCCATGATCACATCCGGGACTCCGAACAACCTTCGGTACATCAAAACTCATAAACTCATAATATAACCGTCATCGAAACTTTAAGCGTGCGGACCCTACGGGTTCGAGAACTATGTAGACATGACCGAGACATGTCCCCGGTCAATAACCAATAGCGGAACCTGGATGCCCATATTGGCTCCCACATATTCTACGAAGATCTTTATCGGTCAGATCGCATAACAACATACGTTGTTCCCTTTGTCATCGGTATGTTACTTGCCCGAGATTTGATCGTCGGTATCTCAATACCTAGTTCAATCTTGTTACCGGCAAGTCTCTTTACTCGTTCCGTAATACATCATCCCGCAACTAACTCATTAGTTGCAATGCTTGCAAGGCTTAAGTGATGTGCATTACCGAGTGGGCCCAGAGATACCTCTCCGACAATCGGAGTGACAAATCCTAATCTCGAAATACGCCAATCCAACAAGTACCTTTGGAGACACCTGTAGAGCACCTTTATAATCACCCAGTTACGTTGTGACGTTTGGTAGCACACAAAGTGTTCCTCCGGTAAACGGGAGTTGCATAATCTCATAGTCATAGGAACATGTATAAGTCATGAAGAAAGCAATAGCAACATACTAAACGATCGAGTGCTAAGCTAACGGAATGGGTCAAGTCAATCACATCATTCTCCTAATGATGTGATCCCGTTAATCAAATGACAACTCATGTCTATGGCTAGGAAACATAACCATCTTTGATCAACGAGCTAGTCAAGTAGAGGCATACCAGTGACACTCTGTTTGTCTATGTATTCACACATGTATCAAGTTTCCGGTTAATACAATTCTAGCATGAATAATAAATATTTATCATGAAAATAAGGAAATAAATAATAACTTTATTATTTCCTCTAGGGCATATTTCCTTCAGTCTCCCACTTGAACTAGAGTCAATAATCTAGTTCACATCGCCATGTGATTTAACACCAATAGTTCACATCACCATGTGATTAATACCCATAGTTCACATCGTCATGTGACCAACACCCAAAGGGTTTACTAGAGTCAATAATCTAGTTCACATCGCTATGTGATTAGCACCCAAAGAGTACTACGGTGTGATCATGTTTTGCTTGTGAGAGAAGTTTAGTCAACGGGTCTGCCACATTCAGATCTGTATGTATTTTGCAAATTTCTATGTCAACAATGCTTTGCATGGAGCTACTCTAGCTAATTGCTCCCACTTTCAATATGTATCCAGATTGAGACTTAGAGTCATCTGGATCAGTGTCAAAACTTGCATCGACGTAACCCTTTACGACGAACCTTTTGTCACCTCCACAATCGAGAAACATATCCTTATTCCACTAAGGATAATTTTGAACGCTGTCTAGTGATCTACTCCTAGATCACTATTGTACTCCCTTGCTAAACTCAGTGTAGGGTATACAATAGATCTAGTACACAGCATGGCGTACTTTATAGAACCTATGGCTGAGGCATCGGGAATGACTTTCATTCTCTTTCTATCTTCTGTCGTGGTCGGGCTTTGAGTCTTACTCAATTTCACACCTTGTAACACAGGCAAGAACTCTTTATTTGACTGTTCCATTTCGAACTACTTCAAAATCTTGTCAAGGTATGTACTCATTGAAAAACTTATCAAGCGACTTGATCTATCTCTATAGATCTTGATGCTCAATATGTAAGCAGCTTCACCGAGGTCTTTCTTTGAAAAACTCCTTTCAAATACTCCTTTATGCTTTGCAGAATAATTCTACATTATTTCCGATCAACAATATGTCATTCACATATACTTATTAGAAATGTTGTAGTGCTCCCACTCACTTTCTTGTAAATACAGGCTTCACCGCAAGTCTGTATAAAACTATATGCTTTGATCAACCTATCAAAGCGGATATTCCAACTCCGAGATGCTTGCACCAGTCCATAGATGGATCGCTGGAGTTTGCATATTTTGTTAGCACCTTTAGGATTGACAAAACCTTCTGGTTGCATCATATACAACTCTTTCTTTAATAAATCAATTAAGGAATGCAGTTTTGTTTATCCATTTGCCAGATTTCATAAAATGCGGCAATTGCTAACATGATTCGGACAGACTTAAGCATCGCTACGAGTGAGAAAATCTCATTGTAGTCAACACCTAGAACTTGTCAAAAACCTTTTTCTGACTAGTCTAGCTTTGCAGATAGTAACACTACTATCAGCGTCTGTCTTCCTCTTGAAAATCCATTTATTCTCTATGGCTTGCCGATCATAGGGCAAGTCAACCAAAGTCCACACTTTGTTCTCATACATGGATCCCATCTCAGATTTCATGGCCTCAAGCCATTTTGCGGAATCTGGGCTCATCATCGCTTCCTCATAGTTCGTAGGTTCGTCATGTTCAAGTAACATGACCTCCAGAACAGGATCTACCGTACCCCTCTGGTGCGGATCTTACTCTGGTTGACCTATGAGGTTCGGCAATAACTTGATCTGAAGTTTCATGATCATCATCATTAGCTTCCTTACTAATTGGTCTAGGTGTCACAAGAACCAATTTCTGTGATGAACTACTTTCCAATAAGGGAGCAGGTACAGTTACCTCATCAAGTTCTACTTTCCTCCCACTCACTTCTTTCGCGAGAAACTCCTTCTCTAGAAAGGATCCATTCTCAGCAACGAATGTCTTGCCTTCGGACCTGTGATAGAAGGTGTACCCAACATTTTCTTTTGGGTATCCTATGAAGACGCACTTCTCCGATTTGGGTTTGAGCTTATCAGGTTGAAACTTTTTCACATAAGCATCGCAACCCCAAAATTTAAGAAACGACAGCTTAGGTTTCTTGCTAAACCACAGTTCATATGGAGTCATCTCAACGGATTTAGATGGTGCCCTTTTTAACGTGAATGCAGCTGTCTCTAATGCATAACCCCAAAACGATAGTGGTAAATCGGTAAGAAACATCATAGATTGCACTATATTCAATAAAGTACGGTTATGACGTTCGGACACACCATTATGCTGTGGTGTTCCAGGTGGCATGAATTTGTGAAACTATTCCACATTGTTTTAATTGAAGACCAAGCTCGTAACTCAAATATTCGTCTCTGCGAACAGATCGTAGAAACTTTATTTTCTTGTTACAATGATTTTCCACTTCACTCTGAAATTCTTTGAACTTTTCAAATGTTTCATACTTCTGTTTCATCAAGTAGATATCCCCATATCTTCTTAAATCATCTGTGAAGGTCAGAAAATAACGATACCCGCCGCGAGCCTCGACATTCATCGGTCCACATACATCTGTATGTATGATTTCCAACAAATCTGTTGCTCGCTCCATAGTTCCGGAGAACGGTGTTTTAGTCATCTTGCCCATGAGGCACGGTTCGCAGGCATCAAGTGATTCATAATCAAGTGATTCCAAAATCCCATCAGCATGGAGTTTCTTCATGCGCTTTACACCAATATGACCTAAACGGCAGTGCCACAAATGAGTTCCACTATCATTATTAACTTTGCATCTTTTGGCTTCAATATTATCAATATGTGTATCACTACGATCGAGATCCAACAAACGATTTTCATTGGGTGTATGACCATAGAAGGTTTTATTCATGTAAATAGAACAACAATTATTCTCTAACTTAAATGAATAGCCGTATTGCAATAAACATGATCAAATCATATTCATGCTCAACGCAAACACCAAATAACACTTATTTAGGTTCAACACTAATCCCGAAAGTGTAGGGAGCGTGCGATTATGATCATATCAATCTTGGAACCACTTCCAACACACATCGTCACTTCACACTTAACTAGTCTCTGTTCATTCTGCAACTCCCGTTTCGAGTTACTACTCTTAGCAACTGAACCAGTATCAAATACCGAGAGGTTGCTACAAACACTAGTAAAATACACATCAATAATCTGTATATCAAATATACCTTTGTTCACTTTGCCATCCTTCTTATCCGCCAAATACTTGGGGCAGTTCCGCTTCCAGTGACCAGTCCCTTTGCAGTAGAAGCACTTAGTCTCAGGCTTAGGTACAGACTTGGGCTTCTTCACTTGAGTAGCAACTTGCTTGCCGTTCTTCTTGAAGTTCCCCTTCTTCCCTTTGCCCTTTTCTTGAAACCAATGGTCTTGTCAACCATCAACACTTGATGCTTTTCTTGATTTCTACCTTCGTCGATTTCAGCATCACGAAGAGCTTGGGAATCGTCTCCGTTTATCCCTTGCATATTATAGTTCATCACGAAGTTCTAGTAACTTGGTGATAGTGACTAGAGAACTCTGTCAATCACTATCTTATCTGGAAGATTAACTCCCACTTGATTCAAGTGATTGTAGTACTCAGACATTCTGAGCACATGCTCACTAGCTGAGCAATTCTCCTCCATCTTGTAGGCAAAGTACTGTTAGAGGTCTCATACCTCTCGACACGGGCATGAGTATGAAATACAAATTTCAACTCTTGGAACATCGTATATGTTCCGTGGCGTTTCAAAAAACGTCTTTGAAGCCCCGATTCTAAGCCGTAAAGCATGGTGCACTAAACTATCAAGTAGTCATCATACCGAGCTTTTGTCAAAACGTTCATAACGTCTGCATGTGCTCCTGCAATAGGTCTGTCACCTAGCGGTGCATCAAGGACATAATTCTTCTGTGCAGCAATGAGGATAAACCTCAGATCACGGATCCAATCCGCATCATTGCTACTAACATCTTTCAACTTAGTTTTCTCTAGGAACATATCAAAAATAAAACAGGGAGCTAAACGCGAGCTATTTATCTACAACATAGATATGCTAATACTACCAAGACTAAGTTCATGATAAATTAAAGTTCAGTTAATCAAATTACTTAAGAACTCCCACTTAGATAGACATCCCTGTAATCTTCTAAGTGATCACATGATCCATATCAACTAAACCATGTCCGGTCATCACGTGAGATGGAGTAGTTTCAATGGTGAACATCACTATGTTGATCATATCTACTATATGATTCACGCTTGACCTTTCGGTCTCAGTGTTCTGAGGCCATATCTGTTATATGCTAGGCTCGTCAAGTTTAACCTGGGTATTCCACGTGTGCAACTGTTTTGCACCCGTTGTATTTGAACGTAGAGCCTATCACACCCGATCATCACGTGGTGTCTCGGCACGAAGAACTTTCGCAACGGTGCATACTCAGGGAGAACACTTATACCTTGATAATTTAGTGAGAGATCATCTTATAATGCTACCGTCAATCAAAGCAAGATAAAATGCATAAAAGATAAACATCACATGCAATCAATATAAGTGATATGATATGGCCATCATCATCTTGTGCTTGTGATCTCCATCTCCGAAGCACCGTCATGATCACCATCGTCACCGGCGCGACACCTTGATCTCCATCGTAGCATCGTTGTCGTCTCGCCAACTTATGCTTCTATGACTATCACTACCGCTTAGTGATAAAGTAAAGCATTATAGGGCGTTTGCATTGCATACAATAAAGCGACAACCATATGGCTCCTACCAGTTGCCGATAACTCGGTTACAAAACATGATCATCTCATACAATAAAATATAGCATCATGCCTTGACCATATCACATCACAACATGCCCTGCAAAAAAAAGTTAGACATCCTCTACTTTGTTGTTGCAAGTTTTACGTGGCTGCTACGGGCTGAGCAAGAACCGTACTTACCTACGCATCAAAACCACAACGATAGTTTGTCAAGTTGGTGTTGTTTTAACCTTCGCAAGGACCAGGCGTAGCCACACTCGGTTCAACTAAAGTTGGAGAAACTGACACCCGCTAGTCACCTGTGTGCATAGCACGGCGGTAAAACTAGTCTCGCGTAAGCGTACGCGTAATGTCGGTCCGGGCCGCTTCATCCAACAATACCGTCGAACCCAAGTATGACATGCTGGTAAGCAGTATGGCTTGTATCGCCCACAACTCACTTGTGTTCTACTCGTGCATATAACATCTACGCATAAAACCAGGCTCGGATGCCACTGTTGGCGAACATAGTAATTTCAAAAAAATTCCTACGCACACACAGGATCACGGTGATGCATAGCAACGAGAGGGGAGAGTGTTGTCCACGTACCCTCGTAGATCGAAAGCGGAAGCGTTAGCACAACACGGTTGATGTAATCGTACGTCTTCACGATCCGACCAATCAAGTACCGAACGCACGACACCTCCGAGTTCAGCACACGTTCAGCTCGATGACGTCCCTCGAACTCCGATCCAGCCGAGTGTTGAGGGAGAGTTTCGTCAGCACGACGGCGTGGTGACGATGATGATGTTCTACCGACCCAGGGCTTCGCCTAAGCACTGCTATGATATTATCGAGGTGGACTATGGTGGAGAGGGGCACCGCACATGGCTAAAATATCAATGATCAATTGTTGTGTCTATGGGGTGCCCCTGCCCCCGTATATAAAGGAGCAAGGGGAGGAGGCGGCCGCCAGGGAGAGGCGCGCCAAGGGGGAGTCCTACTCCCACTAGGAGTAGGACTCCTCCTATTCCTAGTAGGAGTAGGAGAGGGGGAAGGAAAGGGAGAGGAGGAGAAGGAAAGAGGGGGTCGGCCCCCTTTGCCCTAAACCAATTCGGTTTGGGCCTTGGGGGGCGCGGCCCACACTCCCCTTGCTGCCCTCTGTCGGTGTACAAATAGAGGGGTGCGTTTTTTGTACCCCTATAACTGTGCACGGGCAGTCGGAGCCGCGCCTACGGTCATGCCAAGCAGAGCAGGGGAGGTGAGCCAAGGTAAGACCGAAGCTCAAGATAATCAGAGCAACGCCAAGGACAAGACCACAAAGAGCAGAGGGACAAAGTAGGTTCCTCTTGCCGGGGCAGCCTCAGCAGCCCCGGCAAGACCCTTGTCGGGGCAGCTCGCCCCACACCAACAAAGCGAGCCACCCTTGAGCCCAAAGTCCCCAACGTCATCATCCACATGGGGCCAGGGCTCGGGAGGCACCTCCATGGTGGCATGCAGATCTTTGTGAAGACATATTCTAGATCAGATGAGGATTAGAAGACGACGATCCTCGGCAAGATCCTTGCCAAGGAAGGCCACCAGACCCCCGGCAAGGCCCTTGCCGGGGACGACGACGCGCCACGGCAAGACCCTTGTCGGGCCACCCGGCAAGGCCCTCACCAAGGACATCAGCAGGGCCACCGCCAGGCCCGCGCCAACCAAGCTTCCACCGTTGTTCACATGCAGCTGCCAGCCCAACCAGCTGGGCGGGCACCTGCGTGGCAACATGTAGCTCCCAGGCCAACTCATCGAGCGCCTGCGTGGCGGCATGCAGATCTTCGTGAAGGCTCCGCCACTGCGCCACCTTAGCTGCCTGCCTGCCTACATGGCACCACGTACCTCACTGGCCAGGGCGCGTGTCAAAGCGAGGAGGAGCGGCGACGGACGGGACAGGCCTCGCCCCCGTCCCCAATAAAGCAAGGGGACACCTAAGCTACGCATTAAATGCGTCTTGTCCTGTAATACGAGCGATAAGCTCAGGGCACTGTACGCCTTTCCACCTCCTGTGTGCCACTGTGGCAGCCCCTTCTGACTATAAAAGGAGGCCCATGGCATACTGGAGAAGGATTCGGCTCTTTCGAACCACGCACTCACCACAGCTAGTTCGAGAGCTCAAGAACTCTCTGAATACACCCACCAAAGCAGGACTAGGGTTTTACGCATGCTCACGGCCCGAACCTGGGTAAACGATCCTTGTGCTGTCTACTAGCCCTGCTCTTCTCGCAACCCCGCGCCCCGGCAACCGTAGTAGGGATTCTTGTGATCCCATAGGTGTCGTTCCACACCGACATCTTTGGCGCGCCAGGTAGGGGGCGCAATTGTGAGAATCTGGTCTAGTTGTTAGCCTAGCAGTTCTTCGTCGCCATGGCTCCTAAGAAGAAGACGGCCACGGCGATCAGCTCGTTGGGAGCCGAACGGCCCGTGCCGGTGCGGACGAGCAGTGGACCGGTCGCGGACAGGACCCGGGCCGCGGTCCGCGAGCACCAGCATCGCCCAGGCAGTCAGAGCCTGGCGAGCGGCGTCGTTCGCGCACCAGACGACCGGCCGCACGTCGCCAGATCCAAAGACGGAGCC
>NC_057799.1:493543578-493619510 GCF_018294505.1 Triticum aestivum | reverse complement strand
GGCCCTCCAGGGGTGTCGTTGTGCCACCTTCGGGCGGCGCAGCGACCTCCAAGACGCTCACACCGGCGACCACCACGCGCTCTTCCCAAGGTGTGCGCGCCGAGCAGCGTCACCATGTTAGTGACCCTGGGCACCGCCGTGGGAAGAGCCCTGTGCGCCATCCGCAAGATGAAGGGGTTCAGCACGCTCGCCGAAGCACTGGCGAAAATGGCACGCAGCCGCTGGGTCGTAACGGAGCTCCTTCTAACGTAGTTAGAAGTCGAAGCACGCCGCGATCCACGGAGCTGTCGCCGCCGCCCACGCCGGCGGAAGCTTTGGCACACGCAGCTGCTCCTCGACTTCCCTCCTGCTGCGGAGAAGCTCGACGAGTGGAGGGCCACCATCTGGAGCCTCGTCGCCGTCGCAAACAAAGACGATCCGCGACCGGCGGGGCCCTCGGGTCGGCGCTCCACCGAGCCACCACATGCTGGCGCTGGGAGGACCGGGGGAGCTACGGCCACGGTGCACTCTCCTCCTCCTCGCCAGCCGCCGCGGGTGTCGGCCCGTCGTGACGACGCTTGTGATAACATCTCCATAGCGTCGTCCGACCCGCGGACCCTCCGCGACCAGCGCCAGGTCCTTCGGGAATGAGCTCACGAAGACGCTCGAACCACCATCGAGCGCCGGCACGAAACACGCCGCCAGTCGGACAAGCGGGCGGGACCTGCTATGGACCACCAGGCACCGGGGGGATCCGGCGGTCTACCTTACGAGGTGGGCTGCCCAGCCTTTACCGGTGAGCTGCGGCAGTTTCAGTGGTCGTCCCACCGCACGTTCAAGCCCGACGTCGGCGAGAAGTACACTGGCAAGACCCATCCGTCCGAGTTCCTCAGCATCTACACCATCGCGATGCAGGCTGCTGGAGCTCGCGATGACAAGGTGCTCGCCAACTATTTCCCGCTGGTGCTCAAGCCCAATGTGATGTCTTGGTTGATGCACTTGCCGGTGGATTCCATTTCTTCTTGGTCGGATCTGTGCCATGAGTTCGTTGGCGCCTTCACAGGAGGCCACCAAGCTCATGGCCAGGCCAGTGATCTGCATATCATTCCCCAGAAGGAAGGGGAGACCCTGCGCAAGTACATCCAGAGATTCAGCCGGGTGCAGTACAACATCCCCGACGTTCATCCCGCCGCTGTGATTAGCGCGTTCCACGAGAACGTGTGCAATCGCAAGATGCGCGAGGAGCTGGCGATGACCAAGGTTAAGGATGTGGCCGAGCTCTACGTTCTGGCCGATAGATGCGCCCGGGATGAAGAGGGAAGGAAGTACCCCGGCGAAGACGCCGACGCGGAAACTGACTCTACCGATGAGGACGCCGCTACCCCGACGAAGAAGGGTCGGCATCACAACAGGAAACGCAAAGGCAAGACCGTGCTTGCCGTTGAGGGGTCTGATGATACCGGTGCTGGCAAGAAGGTCAAGGCAGACGCCCCCGGCAAGGAGATTGCCGGGTGCGCCGCCTGCCGGGCCTTGGCGGCTACCGACAAGCCAGGAAGCTCCGGCAAGCAATACTGCAAGATCCACCGCACCAAGGGCCACGACCTCCAGAACTGCCGACAAGTCAAGCTGCTTGCTGAGAAGCAAAAGGCTGAGTACAAGAGGCGGGACAAGGAGAAGGACCAGGACGGTGCTGAGGGATCCGGCAAGAAGCGTGGCGGCCAAGGAGGCCGCCCCGGCAAGGACAACCAGCAAGAGAGGCCCGCCCGGGGCCGTGACAAGAAACAAGAAGACGATGATCATGACGAGGACGATGAGTCTGGTGAGCAAGGGTTCCAGAAGGCTACGGAGGCCATGTGCGTTGATGGTGGCGCCTCGCTGCATACCTCTCACCGCCAGCTCAAGCAGTGGGCGCATGAGATTACAGCAGCAGAGCCGTCGTTCGACGCTCAGAAGCCGCTGAAGTGGTCCAGCACGCCCCTCATCTTTGACGCTGAGGACCACCCTGACCGCACTACCGCGGTCGGGTGTTTGCCGTTGTTGGTCTCACCAACGATACGCAACCTCAGGGTGAACAAGATGTTGGTTGACGGCGGAGCCGGCCTGAACCTGATCTCGCCTGTCGTGATCAAAAATTGCAAATCCCTGATGGAGACCTCGAGGAAATGGGCATGTTTCAAGGGGTCAATCCGGGGAGGAGCCAGCTGAAGGGAAAGGTCACACTGCCCGTGACATTTGGAGGAGAGTTGAACCACAGGACGGAGAGGATCGTCTTTGACGTGGCCGAGATCCCCTTGCCCTACAACGGGATCCTCGGCCGCCCGGCAATAGCCAAGTTTATGGCGGCGTCACACTACGCCTACAATATGCTAAAGATGCCCGGGCCGTTAACCATCATCTCCTTCCCCTCCGACAAGAAGGATGCGCTGATTTGCGCCGACCAACTCTACCGGGAGGCAGTTGCAGCAGCTGCCGCCAAGGCACCTGCTCCTGCCGCTGAGGCCCCGGGAGGGAGGAAGAAGCCCGGCAAGACCTCTCGCACCCACTCCGGCAAGCGCACCTCCTTGGAGTGTTGTGCCACCGTCGAGGAGTGCCAGAAAATTCTACCGACAAGAGCAAGAGATCCAGAGCCGAGCCGCCGCAGACCAAGAAGGTGCCCGTCAGGGAGGATGGCACGGGAGGGGCCTTCACCATAGGCTCCACCCTCGACAGCAAATAGGAAGGCGCGCTCGTCACCTTCCTGCGGGCGAATGTCAACGTGTTTGCGTGGCAAGCATCCGACATCCCTGGTGTTCCCAGGGAGGTGATTGAAAACCACCTAGCTGCCTGCCCCCACGCGCGGCCCGTCAAGCAGAAGGTCAGAAAGCAGGCTCTGGAGAGGCAGGAGTTCATCACAGAGGAGATTGGGAAGTTGGAAGCGGCAGATTTGGTGAGAGGAGTGCTCCACCCGACGTGGTTGGCCAATCCGGTAGTGGTGCGCAAGGCGAATGGGAAGTGGAGGCTGTGTATTGATTACACAGATATCAATAAGGCTTGTCCTGAGGACCCCTTCCCGTTGCCGCGCATCGACCAGATTGTTGACTCCACAGCCGGGTGTGATCTGTTATCATTCCTCGACGCCTACTCAGGCTACCACCAGATCTTCATGACAAGAGAGGATGAAGAAAAGACATCATTCATCACCCCGTGTGGTACGTATTGCTTTTTACGGATGCCTTTCGGGTTGAAGAGTGTTGGCTCGACGTTCGCAAGAGCACTCCAAATTGGTTTTGAACCTCGGCTCCATAGAAATATGGAGGCATACATGGACGACATAGTGGTCAAAACCAAGGACGGGCCAACTCTTGTGCAAGATCTGGAAGAGACATTTGCCAACCTGCGCAAGATCAATCTCAAGCTGAACCCTGAGAAGTGTGTCTTCGGCATTCCTTCTGGCAAGCTTCTCGGGTTCTTTGTGTCACAGCGTGGGATCGAGGCAAACCCAGACAAAATCAAGGCTATTGAGCAGATTGAGGCGCCCAAGCGGATCAAAGATGTGCGTCGACTCACCGGCTGCGTCGCCGCCATGAGCCGATTCATCTCCAAGTCCACTGAGCGCGCCCTTCCTTTCTTCAAAATCTTGAAGAAGGCGGGCCCAATGGAGTGGACCCCAGAAGCCGAGGCAGCATTGCAGGATCTGAAGAAATACCTTTCCTCCATGCCAATACTGGTTGCGCCTAAACCACAAGAGCCGTTGCTACTATATCTGGCGGCGACGAATCAAGTGGTCAGCGCCGCACTGGTGGCACAGAGGGAGGTCGACGAGGAGGCAGTGACGGCGGCAGAACCAGTGGATGGCAAGCCAAAGATTCCCCCGGCAGGGCCTGGTGCCGGCGAGGCGCGGCCCCGGGCAGAGTCTGATGCCACCAAGGCAGTGACCGCGCAGTCGAGTGAGGTGGTGCAGAAGAAGAAGATGATGCAGCACCCGGTTTACTTTGTGAGCTCCCTCTTGCAGGGGGCTAGGTCGAGGTATTCCGGTGTGCAAAAATTGCTCTTCGGCCTCCTTATGGCCTCGAGGAAGCTGCGTCATTACTTCCAAGCCCAAGAGATCACTATCGTCACCCGCCTCCCGTTGCAACGGATACTGCATAACCCAGATGCAACCGGAAGGATGGTGGAATGGGCCTTGGAGCTATCAAGTTTTGGTTTGAAGTTTGAAAGTACGTCGACAATCCAGAGCAGAGTCTTGGCGGAGTTCATTGCAGAATGGACCTCAACACATGACGAAGAAATCCAAGAGACCACTCTCCCCGGCAAGGAAGCAGACCGCGACTGGATCATGTACTTTGATGGGGCTTTCTCGCTGCAAGGCGCCGGTGTCGGTGTGCTGCTCGTCGCGCCCACCAGAGAGCACCTCAAGTACGTGATCCAGATGCACTTCCCCAGGGAGATGTCCACCAACAGCACTGCTGAGTACGAGGGATTGCTCGCCGGTCTCAGGATCGCGGCAGACCTCGAGGTTAAGAAGCTCATCGTCAGGGGTGACTCGCAGCTTGTTGTTAGGCAGGTCAACAAGGATTACCAGGGCCCATTGATGGAGGCCTACGTAGATGAGGTGAGGAAGCTGGAGGAACGCTTTGACGGTATCCAAGCGGAGCACGTCCCCCGAATGGAGAACAACATCGCCGATTACCTGCCAAAGCGTGCCGCATTCAAGCTACCTGTGGAACCAGGTACCTTTTTGCTCCGGTTAACTCAACCATCCATCGAGCCATCAGCGGGGCAGAGCAAGCGGAGGAAGTCAGGTCCCGGCAAGTACTTTCCTACCGAGCCCCCTGGGGCTGCCGGCAAGGGTGCTGCCGCGGACGCTGAGCCTGCCCAAGGGCAACTGGCTTCGGCAGAGCGTCAAGCCCTGGCCGTAGAGACAGCCGCTCCCATGGCGGAAGAAATTCCCTTGGCCCTTGCCATCGAGCCCCAGGCTCCGGCATGGGCGCAACATACCGTCCAATTCCTCCAAATAGGGGAGCTTCCTGAGGAGTAGGAAGAAGCGGAAAGAGTAGCCCGTCGGTCCGCCCTGTACCAGTTCGTCGATGATGTCCTGTATAGGAGAAGGCCAAACGGTGTGAAATTGAAGTGCATCCCCCGGGAGGAAGGACTGGAGCTGTTGGCGGAGATACATGGAGGCATATGTGGCTCCCACATAGGGTCGAGGGCCCTTGCCGGGAAGGCGTTCCGGCAAGGTTTCTTCTGGCCCACCGCCCTCCAGGATGCGACGGCACTAGTAACCAAGTGTGAAGCGTGTCAGTTCCATTCAAAGAAGCTTCATCAACCAGCTCAAGCCCTTCAAACAATCCCTCTCTCCTGGCCATTCTCGGTCTGGGGGCTCGATATACTGGGCCCTTTCCCCCGTGCTGTCGGGGGCTTTGAGTACTTGTACGTTGCAATCGACAAGTTCACAAAGTGGCCGGAAGTGGAAGCAGTGAGAAAGGTGACTGCTCAATCAGCCGTCAAGTTCTTCAAGGGACTGGTCTGCCATTTTGGTGTGCCAAACAGAGTCATCACCGACAACGGCACGCAGTTCACAAGCCACACCTTCATGCAATACATTCAAGACCTCGGTAGCAAGGTCTGTTTTGCTTCCGTGGCACACCCACGGAGCAACGGCCAAGCGGAGAGGGCAAATGCTGAAGTGTTGCGAGGCCTGAGAACGAAGACCTTTGACAAGCTGCACAAGAGTGGAAGGCGCTGGATTGATGAGTTGCCGGCGGTTCTTTGGTCGATCAGGACGATGCCAAATCGAGCCACCAGCCAGACACCTTTTGCCCTGGTCTACGGGGCAGAAGCAGTTCTCCCCACGGAACTCATATACGGGTCACCTCGAGTGCTCGCTTATGATGAGCTTGAGCAAGAGTAGTTGTGCCAAGATGACGCGATGCTCCTTGAGGAAGATCGTCTTCGGGCGGCTGTGAGAGCAGCGCGCTACCAGCAAGCCTTGCGCCGCTACCATAGCCGCAAGGTTCATTGCCCGAAGCTTTGAGGAAGGCGACCTTGTTCTTCGGCGCGTTTAGTCGGCCAAGAATTCCAACAAGTTGACGCCAAAGTGGGAAGGCCCTTATCGGGTAATGTGAGTCACCAGGCCCGGTGCAGTCCGCCTGGAGACCGAAGATGCTGTCCCAGTGAGCAACTCCTGGAACATCGAGCATCTTTGCAAGTTTTACCCGTAAGGCGCGGCTTGCCGGGCCTCCCGGCAAGCCACCTTTTGTACAAGCTTTGCCGGCAAGGCATGTGACCCTTTGTACAAAGCCAGGCGCAGACCCTGAGCATAAATAAATGAAGTGCTGGCGCCCTAAGTTATAGCATGCATGCTAGGTCGAGTCTCTTCCTTGGTTAGGGTTGATAGTGCTCAGCAGCGACTAACCCCTAGCTTAGAGGCCGAGTGCGCGTCTATCTGCTTCTCTTCTGTCCTCTTTTGGTTCGCAGGGCACATGAGCACTTCTGCTGAGCTACTTGGAAGAAAGAAAATGGACCGGCGTCCCGGCCCCGGCAAACAGGAGTTGCCGGGGGCTGCGAGTACAAGGATCCAACCGCGGCAAGATGAGATTGCCGGGGGACTACAGATCCAGATAAGTCTTTTATCCTCTGTCATGCATTTCAAAACAGGACTGGGGCATGTGAAACCTCGTTTTTATCTCTAGGCTGCCGTGCTCCCCTTTTTCCTATACCTAAGGATTATTTCCTGGGTCCGGATTGGGTTGTAGCCGCGGCGGAAAGGAGGTAGAACGAGGAGCCTAAAGCCCACTTCATCCCTGCCTCCGCCAAGAGCGCAAGAACGGTCGAGTGGAGTGGGGGGACGGCAAGGCCTGTTGCCGGGCGAAAAACGTTTATCTTAAACAATAACAAGGATTCGCTCCTTGTCGCGGGATTTACCCACGAACGAAAAACCCGGCAAGCATCCCTTTGTCATTAAAAACATCCCATACAAGTACAGTTCGTACGGAATGAAAAACATGAGTAAAGGGATTACAAGTTCTAAATTTAACGAAGGCTCGCAGGCTTACAAACCAAAAAAGAGATAAGATGCCCGTAATCCCTTTCTTGTCCCTCTCCTCGGGAGGCAGGTCAAGGAGGCGAGAGCGAAAAAGGGGCGCCTAGGCGAGCTACGAGCAGCAGAAAGCACCAAGAGAACACCTCGGTGGCCGCCCACGGGTGGGCCGGTGATGACGGTGCCGGGAAAGGAGCTGGAAGACGAGGCGGCAGGACTGGCAATACACGATGAAGGCGCCGGTGCCCGCGTACTCCGAGTTGACGGCCTTGCCGCCCGCCCTCTACCTCTTCCGCAGCCTCCCGATGCCAGCCGCCCAAGGAGACGGCCCCGAAAAGTTCAAGGAGCTGGCCCCACCCCCGGCAAACCTCTGCCGGAGGAGCGGCCAGGTGCAGATGCTGCTGCTGCCGCACCTGCCCAGGCGTGGGTAGTCCGATGCCTAGTCGGACTCGTCCCCGTCATCTGCCCCGCTATCCTCCTCATCATTTTCGCTCGAGGAAGAGCTTCCATCGCCGGAATCTCCGTCGGAGGAGCTCTCCACGCAGCACTTCAGGCGAGTTCCAAACTCTCCGAAGATCTTGACGGAGAGCAGGCCGTCCTCCATCAATTTGAAGTAGAGGACGAGCCCCGCCGTCAGGCTGTGGATGCGAGCGAACGCCTTCCATCCGCGACGGAGGTGAATGACCCGAGGAGCCGGGAACTCGACGTCGACCCGCGTGCCCCCATTCCCACAGCCCCTCATGTGCAGTCTGAGGGATTGGGGCAGGTCATGCTCCATCTCCCGAGCAAACGGGGCGGGAAGACGAAGACGGCGACGCGGAGGCCGGCGCAGCCTGATGAAGAACTCGCGGGGCTGGTCTCCGACATGGCCTTCCATCGGAAAAAGCATCATTGGCGGGGGCGAAGCCGGCGCGCCGCCCCGTCCTCCTCTTCCCCGAGCACTGCGACCTCTGCCCCGGCCTCGCCCACAGCCTTGTCCCCTCCCCCTTCCCCTCGCGGCTGGCTCCACCACCGCGGGCTCAGGAGGAGGAGGGACGCGTTGTCGAGCGGCGACCCTCGCCGCCACCATCGAAGGACCAGGATTCCCTTTCTCCATGGCGAGTGAAAGGAAGAAGCAGAAGCGAGAGGAGATAGATGACAGAAGAGTGCGGGACGCCATCTCCCCTCCCCCCTCCTTATAAGGGAGCGGGGTCGGGGCTCGGCCGCCCCGCTCGGCCAATCCAGCCACCAGAGGCGCAGGGAATCGGGACCGACCCGCTGCCCCAATCAGCGACGGCCCAATTTCCCGCCTCCATCGCTTGCCACCCCAAGGGCATGAAGGATGCGTGGCGAACATGCAGAATCGAGGGGACGGGTGAGGCGACCTCTCCCCACCCCGTGATCATGGGGTGTGTACGCCTTGAAGACCGCGACCCGGCCCCGCGCGGTAAATGAGTCGCGCCTCCACGCCTCCCTCTTTTTATGGGGAAGGCGCGAGCCGCCTCTTTACTACGATATGATGCATCCATGCGGTAACCGCCCCACGCATGCCGCCCACGTCACGCACACCCCTCCATGCTGCGCCACGCGCGCGGATCGTGGGAAGCGCAACGCGTGAAAAGTTTTACCGCGGTAAAAACCGCCCCGCCTGCCTGCGCACCATTTTGGGCCTGGCCCAACAACGTGTCACGCTTATGTGTGGCCCAGGCCCGGGGGCTCCTGTCGGTGTACAAAAAGAGGGGTGCGTTTTTGTACCCCTATACCTGTGCACGGGCAGTCGGAGCCGCGCCTACGGTCACGCCAAGCAGAGCAGGGGAGGTGAGCCAAGGTAAGACCAAAGCTCAAGATAATCAGAGCAACGCCAAGGACAAGACCACAAAGAGCAGAAGGACGAAGTAGGTTCCCCCGGCAAGACCCTTGCCGGGGCAGCTCGCCCCACACCAACAGAGCGAGCCACCCTTGAGCCCACGGTCCCCAACGCCATCATCCACATGGGGCCAGGGCTCGGGAGGCACCTCCGTGGTGGCATGCAGATCTTTGTGAAGACATATTCAAGATCAGATGAGGATTAGAAGACGACGATCCTCGGCAAGATCCTTGCCAAGGAAGGCCACAAGACCCCCGGCAAGGCCCTTGCCGGGGACGACAGCGCGCCACGGCAAGACCATTGCCGGGCCGCACGACAAGACCCTTGCCGGGTCGCACGGCAAGACCCTTGCCGGGCCACCCGGCAAGGCCCTCACCAAGGACGCCAGCAGGGCCACCGCCAGGCCCGCGCCAACCAAGCTTCCACCACCGTTCACATGCGGCTGCCAGCCCAACCAGCTGGGCGGGCACCTGCGTGGCAACATGCAGCTCCCAGGACAAATCATCGAGCGCCTGCGTGGCGGCATGCAGATCTTCGTGAAGGCTCTGCCACTGCGCCACCTTAGCTGCCTGCCTGCCTACGTGGCACCACGTACCTCACTGGCCAGGGCGCGTGTCAAAGCGAGGAGGAGCGGCGACGGACGGGATGGGCCTCGCCCCCATCCCCAATAAAGCAAGGGGACACCTAAGCTACGCATTAAATGCGTCTCGTCCTGTAATACGAGCGATAAGCTCAAGGCACTGTACGCCTTTTCACCTCCTGTGTGCCACTGTGGCAGCCCCTTCCGACTATAAAAGGAGGCCCATGGCATACTGGAGAAGGATTCGGCTCTTTCAAACCACGCACTCACCACAGCTAGTTCGAGAGCTCAAGAACTCTCTGAAATACACCCACCAAAGCAGGACTAGGGTTTTACGCATCCTCGCGGCCCGAACCTGGGTAAACGATCCTTGTGTTGTCTACTAGCCCTGCTCTTCTCGCAACCCCGCGCCCCGGCAACCGTAGTAGGGATTCTTGTGATCCCATAGGTGTCGTTCCACACCGACACCCTCTATTTCCACTAAGGCCCATGTAGGCCCATTAAGCCCCGGGGGGGTTCCGGTAACCCACGGTACTTCGGTAAAATCCCGATTTCACCCGGAACATTTCCGATATCCAAATATAGGCTTCCAATATATCAATCTTTATGTCTCGAGCATTTCGAGACTCCTCGTTATGTCCGTGGTCACATCCGGGCTCTGAACAACCTTCGGTACATCAAAACTCATAAACTCATAATATAACCGTCATCAAAACTTTAAGCGTGCGGACCCTACGGGTTCGAGAACTATGTAGACATGACCGAGACACGTCTCCGGTTAATAACCAATAGCGGAACCTGGAAGCTCATATTGGCTCCCACATATTCTACGAAGATCTTTATCGGTCAGACCGCATAACAACATACGTTGTTCCCTTTGTCATCGGTATGTTACTTGCCCGAGATTCTATCATCGGTATCTCAATACCTAGTTCAATCTCGTTACCGGCATGTCTCTTTACTCGTTCCGTAATACATCATCCCGCAACTAACTCATTAGTTGCAATGCTTGCAAGGCTTAAGTGATGTGCATTACCGAGTGGGCCCACAGATACCTCTCCGACAATCGGAGTGACAAATCCTAATCTCGAAATACGCCAACCCAACAAGTACCTTTGGAGACACCTGTAGAGCACCTTTATAATCACCCAGTTACGTTGTGACGTTTGGTAGCACACAAAGTGTTCCTCCGGTAAACGAGAGTTGCATAATCTCATAGTCATAGGAACATGTATAAGTCATGAAGAAAGCAATAGCAACATACTAAACGATCGAGTGCTAAGCTAACGGAATGGGTCAAGTCAATCACATCATTCTCCTAATGATATGATCCCGTTAATCAAATGACAACTCATGTCTATGGCTAGGAAACATAACCATCTTTGATCAACGAGCTAGTCAAGTAGAGGCATACCAGTGACACTCTGTTTGTCTATGTATTCACACATTATCAAGTTTCCGGTTAATACAATTCTAGCATGAATAATAAACATTTATCATGAAAATAAGGAAATAAATAATAACTTTATTATTGCCTCTAGGGCATATTTCCTTCAGATACATGTGTGAACACATAGACAAAACAGAGTGTCCCTAGTATGCCTCTACTTGACTAGCTCGTTAATCAAAGATGGTTAAGTTTCCTAGCCATAGACATGTGTTGTTATTTGATGAACGTGATCACATCATTAGAGAATGATGTGATGGACAAGACCCATCCGTTAGCTTAGCATAATGATCGTTAAGTTTTATTGCTATTGCTTTCTTCATGACTTATACATGTTTCTCTGACTATGAGATTATGCAACTCCCGAATACCGGAGGAACACTTAGTGTGCTATCAAACGTCACAACGTAACTGGGTGATTATAAAGATGCTCTACAGGTGTCTCCGATGGTGTTTGTTGAGTTGGCATAGATCGAGATTAGAATTTGTCACTCCGTGTATCGGAGAGATATCTCTGGGCCCTCTCGGTAATGCACATCACTATAAGTCTTGCAAGCAATGTGACTGATGAGTTAGTTACGGAATGATGGATTATGAAACGAGTAAAGAGACTTGCCGGTAACGAGATTGAACTAGGTATGAGGATACCGACGATCGAATCTCGGGCAAGGAACATACCGATGACAAAGGGAACAACGCACAGGCGGAGCTCTCGGTAGGGCGAGGTTGGGCGCTCGCCCTACCTTGATTTCCTCCTATCTTTTATCTACGTGTAGTTTAATCGGTCGCTACAAAATCTGAGACAAAAACCAGCTAGGAAAATCGTTATGTCCCGTGTTATTGGGTCGTGCCGGTGAAATCAGGCTTCCACTTTGTTGGGCCGTACCTGTATGCGCAAGTCCTTCGTTCATTCCTCGGTTGTTTGGCAGAGGAGTTACTTTGTTTGTTCTCACGAACCCTAGCAGGCTAGCACGCATGGCACGCGATGGTGGCGGCCAGAAGGAGTATCACGTGGGGGCGGCTGCTAGCAGGATCTGCGCATGAGGCTGGTGGCCAGCCAAAGCGCGCGCGGGTGCGGTGGCTAGAAGGAGCGACGCGCGAGGCCGGCCACAGCCAAGCAAACGGCAGGAACAGCGAGCAAGCCTCGACCTCGTCGGGCGATGAAGCCGACCTGCCGGTAAAAAGAAATGAAAAAAATGGGCAGAAAGAGCAAAGGGCTAGCAACGACAAAGAGTAGAGATAAACGTTTTCAAACGAAATGTTATTTTCAAACAATGGCTCACAATCTACAATGCAATGCATTTTTCACAGAATGGCGTGACAATCTGTACGTTTTATTTGCACTTCCATTATACTTCCTTCGTAAAGAAATATAAGAGGGTTTAGATCACTACTTGGAGGGAGTATTATGCTATTATGTTCAGGAATTAGGATCATATATAAGTATTTGTGTGCATTTTAGTGTGTATGAATTAGTATCGGTATTGCATTGAATCTTTTTATGCTTAGTTCGCCACACCTCAATTTTTTCGTCCTCCGCCACTGGAACAACGTATGTTGTTATGCGGTTTGACCGATAAAGATCTTCATAGAATATGTAGGAGCCAATATGAGCATCCAGATTCTGCTATTGGTTATTGACTGGAGATGTGTCTCGGTCACCTCTACATAGTTCTCGAACCCGTAGGGTCCGCACGCTTAACGTTCGATGACGATTTGTATTATGAGTTATGTGATTTGATGACCAAAGTTTGTTCGGAGTCCCGGATGAGATCACGGACATGACAAGAAGTCTCGAAATGGTCGAGAGGTAAAGATTCATATATTGGAAGGTTGCATTTGGACATCGGAATGGTTCCGAGTGATTCGGGCATTTTTCCGGAGTACCGGGAGGTTACCGGAACCCCCCGGGAGAAGTTATGGGCCTTATGGGCCATAAGAGGGAAGCACACCAGCCCACAAGGGGCTGGTGTACCCCCCTTGGGCAGGAGGCCGATTAGGACTAGGAGAAAGGGCCCCCCCTTTCCTTGTCCTTCTCCCTTCCCCCTTTCCTACTCCGTGTGGGAAGTGGAATCCTGACTAGGGAGTCCTAGTAGGACTCCACACCTTGGCGCGCCCCCTAGCGCCGGCTGCCTCTCCCTCTCCCTCCTTTATATACGTGGCCAGGGGGCACCCCAAGAGGACACAAGTTGATCTTTTAGCCGTGTGTGGTGCCCCCTCCACAGTTACACACCTCGGTCATATCGTCGTAGTGCTTAGTCGAAGCCCTGCGCCGGTAACTTCATCATCACCGTCACCACGCCGTCGTGCTGACGAAACTCTCCCTCGTCCTCAACTAGATCAAGAGCTCGAGGGACGTCATCGAGCTGAACGTGTGCTGAACGCGGAGGTGCCGTACGTTCGGTGCTTGGATCGGTTGGATCGCGAAGACGTTCGACTACATCAACCGCGTTGATAAACGTTTCCGCTTTTGGTCTACGAGGATACGTGGACACACTCTCCCTGCTCGTTGCTATGCTTCTCCTAGATAGATCTTGCGTGATCGTAGGAATTTTTTTGAAATACTATGTTCCCCAACAGTGGTATCGGAGCCAGGTCTATGCGTAGATGTTATATGCATGAGTAGAACACAAAGAGTTGTGGGCGATAATAGTCATGCTGCTTACCAGCATGTCATACTTTGATTCGGCGGTATTGTTGGATGAAGTGGCCCAGACCGACATTACATGACCGCGTTCATGAGACTGGTTCTACCGCCGTGCTTCGCACACAGGTGGCTAGTCGGTGTCTATTTCTCCAACTTTAGTTGAATCGAGTTTGACTATGCCCGGTCCTTGTTGAAGGTTAAAACAACACACTTGACAAAAAATCTTTGTGGTTTTGATGCGTAGGTAAGAACGGTTCTTGCTAGAAGCCCGTAGCAGCCACGTAAAACTTGCAATAACAAAGTAGAGGACGTCTAACTTGTTTTTGCAGGGTTTGTTGTGATGTGATATGGTCAAGACGTGATGATATATAAATTGTTGGATGAGATGATCATGTTCTGTAAAAATTATTGGCAACTGGCAGGAGCCTTATGGTTGTCGCTTTATTGTATGAAATGCAATCGCCATGTAATTGCTTTACTTTATCACTAAGCGGTAGCGGTAGTCGTAGAAGCAATAGTTGGCGAGACGACAACGATGCTTCGATGGAGATCAAGGTGTCAAGCCAGTGACGATGGTGATCATGACGGTGCTTTGGAGATGGAGATCAAAGGCACAAGATGATGATGGCCATATCATATCACTTATTTTGATTGCATATGATGTTTATCCTTTATGCAACTTATTTTGCTTAGTACGGCGGTAGCATTATAAGATGACCCCTCACTAAATTTCAAGGTATAAGTGTTCTCCCTGAGTATGCACCGTTGCGACAGTTCGTCGTGCCGAGACACCACGTGATGATCGGGTGTGATAAGCTCTACGTTCACATACAACGGGTGCAAGCCAGTTTTGCACACGCAGAATACTCGGGTTAAACTTGACGAGCCTAGCATATGCAGATATGGCCTCGGAACACTGAGACCGAAAGGTTGAACGTGAATCATATAGTAGATATGATCAACATAGTGATGTTCACCATTGAAAACTACTCCATCTCACGTGATGATCGGACATGGTTTAGTTGATATGGATCACGTGATCATTTAGATGACTAGAGGGATGTCTATCTAAGTGGGAGTTCTTAAGTAATATGATTAATTGAACTTTAATTTATCATGAACTTAGTCCTGATAGTATTTGCATAACTATGTTGTAGATCAATAGCTCGTGATGTAGCTCCCCGTTTATTTTTGATATGTTCCTAGAGAAAAATAAGTTGAAAGATGATAGTAGTAATGATGCGGACTTAGTCCGTGATATGAGGATTATCCTCATTGCTGCACAGAAGAATTATGTTCTTGATGCGCCGCTAGGTGACAGACCTATTGCAGGAGCAGATACAGACGTTATGAACGTTTGACAAAGCTCGGTATGATGACTACTTGATAGTTTAGTGCACCATGCTTTACGGCTTAGAACTGGGATTTCAAAAACGTTTTGAATGCCACGGAGCATATGAGATGTTCCTAGAGCTGGAATTGGTATTTCAGACTCATGGCCGAGTCGAGAGGTATGATACCTCTGACAAAGTACATAGCCTACAAGATGGAGGAGAATAGCTCAACTAGTGAGCATGTGCTCAGAATGTCTGAGTACTACAATCGCTTGAATCAAGTGGGAGTTAATCTTCCAGATAAGATAGTGATTGACAGAGTTCTCTAGTCACTAGCACCAAGTTACTGGAACTTCGTGATGAACTATAATATGCAAGGGATGACGAAAACGATTCCCGAGCTCTTCGCGATGTTGAAATCAGCGAAGGTAGAAATCAAGAAAGAGCAGCAAGTGTTGATGGTTTACAAACCACTAGTTTCAAGAAAAGGGCAAAGGGAAAGAAAGGGAACTTCAAGAAGAATGGAAAGCAAGTTGCCCTCCCATGAAGAAGCCCAAAGCTAGACCCAAACCTGAAACTGAGTGCTTCTACTGCAAAGGAAATGGTCACTGGAAGTGAAACTGCCCTAGATACTTGGCGGATAAGAAGGATGGCAAAGTGAACAAAGGTATATTGGATATACATGTTATTGATGTGTACTTTACTAGTGTTTATAGCAACCCCTCGGTATTTGATACTGGTTCAGTTGCTAAGAGTAGTAACTCGAAACAGGAGTTGCAAAATAAACAGAGACTAGTTAAGGGCGAGGTGATGATGTGTGTTGGAAGTGATTCCAAGGTTGATAAGATCACCATCGCACACTCCCTTTACCTTCGGGATTAGTGTTGAACCTAAAATAAATGTTATTTGGTGTTTGCGTTGAGAATGAATATGATTGGATCATGTTTATTGCAATACGGTTATTCATTTAAGTCAGAGAATAATTGTTGTTCTATTTACATGAATAAAACCTTCTATGGTCATACACTCAATATAAATGGCTAATTGAATCTCGATCGTAGTGATACACATATTCATAATATTGAAGCCAAAAGATTCAAAGTTAATAATGATAGTGCAACTTATTTGTGGCACTGCCGTTTAGGTCATATTGGTGCAAAGCGCATGAAGAAACTCCATGCTGATGGGCTTTTGGAATCACTTGATTATGAATCACTTGATGCTTGCGAATGCCTCATGGGCAAGATGACTAAGACTCCGTTCTCCAGAAAAATGGAGCGAGCAACTGACTTATTAGAAATAATACATACTAATGTATGCGGTCCAATGAGTGTTGAAGCTCGCCGCGGGTATCGTTATTTTCTAACCTTCACAGATGATTTGAGCAGATATGGGTATATCTACTTGATGAAACATAAGTCTGAAACATTTGAAAAAGTTCAAAGAATTTCAAAGTGAAGTGGAAAATCATCGTAACAAGAAAATAAAGTTTCTATGATCTGATCACAGAGACGAATATTTGAGTTACGAGTTTGGTCTCCATTTGAAACAATGTGGAATAGTTTCACAACTCACGCCACCTGGAACACCACAGCGTAACGGTGTGTCCGAACGTCATAACCGTACTTTATTAGATATGGTGCGATCTATGATGTCTCTTACCGATTTATCACTATCGTTTTAGGGTTATGCATTAGAGATAGCTGCATTCACGTTAAATAGGCCACCATCTAAATCCGTTGAGATGACGCCATATGAACTATGGTTTGGCAAGAAACCTAAGCTATCGTTTCTTAAAGTTTGGGGATGCGATGCTTATGTGAAAAAGCTTCAACCTGATAAGCTCGAACCCAAATCGGAGAAATGTGTCTTCATAGGATACCCAAAGGAGACTGTTGGGTACACCTTCTATCACAGATCCGAAGGCAAGATATTCGTTGCTAAGAATGGATCCTTTTTAGAGAAGGAGTTTCCTCTCGAAAGAAGTGAGTGGGAGGAAAATAGAACTTGATGAGGTAATTGTACCTTCTCCCGAATTGGAAAGTAGTTCCTCACATAAATCATTTCCAGTGATGCCTACAGCAATTAGTGAGGAAGTCAATGATGATGATCATGAAACTTCAGATCAAGTTCTGCCGAACCTCGTAGGTCAACCAGAGTACGTTCCGCACCAGAGTAGTATGGAAATCCTTTTCTGGAAGTCATGTTACTAGACCATGATGAACCTATGAACTATGAGGAAGCGATGATGAGCCCAGATTCCGCAAAATGGCTTGAGGCCATGAAATCTGAGATAGGATCCATGTATGAGAACAAAGTATGGACTTTGGTTGACTTGCCCGATGATCGGCAAGCCATAGAGAATAAAATGGATCTTCAAGAGGAGGACGGACGCTGATAGTAGTGTTACTATCTACAAAGCTCGAATTGTCGCAAAAATGTTTTCGACAAATTCAAGGTGTTGACTACAATGAGATTTTCTCACTTGTATCGATGCTTGAAAGTCTGTCCGAATCATGTTAGCAATTGCCGCATTTTATGAAATTTGGCAAATGGATGTCAAACCTGCATTCCTGTATGGATTTCTTAAAGAAGAGTTGTATATGATGCAACCAGACGGTTTTGTCGATCCTAAAGGTGCTAACAAAGTGTGCAAAGCTCCAGCGATCCATCTATGGACTGGTGCAAGCATCTCGGAGTAGGAATATACGCTTTGATGAGTTGATCAAAGCATATAGTTTTATACAGAGTTGCGGTGAAGCCTGTATTTACAAGAAAGTGAGTGGGAGCACTACAGCCTTTCTGATAAGTATATGTGAATGGCATATTGTTGATCGAAAATGATGTAGAATTTTCTGGAAAGCATAAAGGAGTGTTTGAAAGGATTTTTTCAAAGAAAGACCTCGGTGAAGCTGCTTACATATTGAGCATCAAGATCTATAGAGATAGATCAAGACGCTTGATAATTTTTTTCAATGAGTACATACCTTGACAAGTTTTTGAAGTAGTTCAAAATGGAACAGTCAAAGAAGGAGTTCTTGCCTGTGTTGCAAGGTGTGAAGTGGAGTAAGACTCAAAGCCCGACCACGGCAGAAGATAGAGAGAGAATGAAAGTCATTCCCTATGCCTCAGCCATAGGTTCTATAAAGTATGCCATGCTATGTACTAGACCTATTGTATACACTGCCCTGAGTTTGGCAAAGGAGTACAATAATGATCTAGGAGTAGTCACTGGACATTGGTCAAAATTATCCTTAGAGGACTAAAGGAAATATTTCTCGGTTATGGAGGTAATAAAGAGTTCATCGTAAAGAGTTACGTCGATGCAAGCTTTGACATTGATCTGGATGACTCTGAGTCTCGATCTAGATACATATTGAAAGTGGGAGCATTTAGCTAGAGTAGCTCCGTGGAGAGCATTGTAGACATAGAAATTTGCAAAATACATACGGATCTGAATGTGGCAGACCCATTGACTAAACCTCTCTCACAAGCAAAACATGATCACACCTTAGTACTCTTTGGGTGTTAATCACATGGCGATGTGAACTAGATTATTGACTCTAGTAAACCCTTTAGGTATTGGTCACATGGCGATGTGGACTATAGAGTGTTAAATCACATGACGATGTGAACTATTGGTGTTAAATCACATGGCGATGTGAACTAGATTATTGACTCTAGTGCAAGTGGGAGACTGAAGGAAATATGCCCTAGAGACAATAATAAAGTTGTTATTTATATTTCCTTATATCATGATAAATGTTTATTATTCATGCTAGAATTGTATTAACCGGAAACTTGATACATGTGTGAATACATAGACAAAACAGAGTGTCCCTAGTATGCCTCTACTTGACTAGCTCGTTAATCAAAGATGGTTAAGTTTCCTAGCCATAGACATGTGTTGTCATTTGACGAACGGGATCACATCATTAGAGAATGATGTGATGGACAAGACCCATCCGTTAGCTTAGCATAATGATCGTTAAGTTTTATTGCTATTGCTTTCTTCATGACTTATACATGTTTCTCTGACTATGAGATTATGCAACTCCCGAATACCGGAGGAACACTTAGTGTGCTATCAAACGTCACAACGTAACTGGGTGATTATAAAGATGCTCTACAGGTGTCTCCGATGATGTTTGTTGAGTTGGCATAGATCGAGATTAGGATTTTTCACTCCGTGTATCAGAGAGGTATCTCTGGGCCCTCTCGGTAATGCACATCACTATAAGCCTTGCAAGCAATGTGACTAATGAGTTAGTTACGGAATGGTGCATTACAGAACGAGTAAAGATACTTGCCGGTAACGAGATTGAACTAGGTATGAGGATACCGACGATCGAATCTCGGGCAAGTAACATACCGATGACAAAGGGAACAACGTATGTTGTTATGCGGTTTGATCGATAAAGATCTACGTAGAATATGTAGGAGCCAATATGAGCATCCAGGTTCCGCTATTTGTTATTGACCGGAGATGTGTCTCGGTCATGTCTACATAGTTCTCGAACCCGTAGGGTCCGCACGCTTAACGTTCGATGACGATTTGTATTATGAGTTATGTGATTTGATGACCGAAGTTTGTTCGGAGTCCCGGATGAGATCACGGAAATGACGAGGAGTCTTGAAATGGTCAAGAGGTAAAGATTCATATATTGGAAGGTTGCATTTGGACATCGGAATGGTTCCGAGTGATTCGGGCATTTTTCCGGAGTACCGGGAGGTTACCGGAACCCCCCGGGAGAAGTTATGGGCCTTATGGGCCATAAGAGGGAAGCACACCAGCCCACAACGGGCTGGTACGCCCCCCCCCCCCCTTGGGCAGGAGGTCGATTAGGACTAGGAGAAGGGGGTCAGCCCCCCTTTCCTTCTCCTTCTCCCTTCCCCCTTTCCTACTCCGTGTGGGAAGTGGAATCCTACTAGGACTAGGGAGTCCTAGTAGGACTCCACACCTTGGCGCGCCCCCTAGGGCCGGCTGCCTCTCCCTCTCCCTCCTTTATATACGTGGCCAGGGGGCACCCCAAGAGGACACAAGTTGATCTTTTAGCCGTGTGCGGTGCCCCCCTCCACAGTTACACACCTCAGTCATATCGTTGTAGTGCTTAGGCGAAGCCCTGCGCCGGTAACTTCATCAGCACCGTCACCACGCCGTCGTGCTGACGAAACTCTCCCTCGTCCTCAACTGGATCAAGAGCTCGAGGGACGTCATCGAGCTGAACGTGTGCTGAACGCGGAGGTGTCGTACGTTCGGTGCTTGGATCGGTTGGATTGCGAAGACGTTCGACTACATCAACCGTGTTAATAAATGGTTCCGCTTTCGGTCTACGAGGGTACATGGACACACTCTCCCCGCTCGTTGCTATGCTTCTCCTAGATAGATCTTGCGTGATCGTTGGAAAATTTTCAAAATACTACATTCCCCAACAGTATGTCCCAAATGTTGAACTGTGATTTATTTTGCTTTGTTGCATTGTGAAATGTTGAATTTGTGTTATATGATCTGCATGCATGGATCACATGAATTTAAGAGTTTAGATTTGAAGGGTGTGGCTGTCCGGCGTTCGGATAAGTCCGGCTGATCGTCTAGGCGTATACACTTCGATTTACAGCACGAAGACGCACAACTGTAAAGGGGCGTGTTACAGTACAGTTGACACCCTCAGAAATAAGCAGGATTCATGGACAGCCATGATCATGATATGCGTTACATCGGCAAGATTTACCGTGAAATTAAATGGGGTTAGATCTGAGAGGTTCCTCCCTTCAAGGGGGTTACGCCAAGGAGACCCTTTATCTTCGTACTTATTTCTGTTTTGTGTGGAAGGCTTCTCTGCACTCCTCAAGCTTGCCCAACAGGAAAAAGAACTACAAGGAGTGTCTTTTGGGCGCACTGGCCCCAATATCACTCATCTTCTTTTTGCAGATGACAGTATCGTTTTCCTGGAGGCTTCTTCTAGTAACCTGACACGATTAAAACAGATTTTACAGGTTTATGAACAGGCATTGGTCAGAAGGTGAATTTGCTCAAATCCTCCATTTTCTTTGGCAAGGGATGCTCGGAGGAGTGCAAGGGTGATCTAAAGAGGGTGATGGGCATTGAGGCCGAGGCTCTCAGTGAGAAATATTTAGGACTGCCTACAATGGTTGGGAGGTCTAAGGATGGAATTTTCAAACACGTGAGAGAGTCTTCAAAGTCAAAAGTCACGGGATGGAAAGGACAAGGTTTGTTGAGAGAAGTACTTGTGAAGTCGGGGCTCCAAGCTACACCGACATTCGCAATGAGTTGCTTCCAACTCTCAAAGAAGATGTGCGGGAACCTGAAATCAATCTCCTCTAAATTATGGTGGGGGCAGCTGACGGCGAACAAAAGGTACATTGGGTGGCGTGGGATAAGATGTGTACTTGTAAGCACGAAGGAGGAATGGGGTTTCGAGACTTTGAGATCTTTAACCGAGCTCTACTGGCCGAACAGGTGTGGCGACTCATCACTGTTCCGGATTCCCTATGTGCGGGAGTCCTCAAAGCGCGTTACTTCTTGAAGATGGATATTATGGCCGCTACATATCCAAAAGGATGCTCGTACACATGGCAGAGCTTGATGCATGGCAAAAATCTGCTACAACATGGGCTCCTGTGGCGGATTGGGGATGGTTCAAGGATAAACGTTTATCAAGATCAGTGGATCCCTAGAGCTGCTAGTATGGTGCCACTGGGCGCTACATACATAAAGAATGTCATGGAAGTTGCTGATCTGCTAAACACGCAAGGCAATGGCTGGGATGCGGCTAAGCTCCGTCAAGTGTTCACGCCTGATGACGCCTTAGATGTTCAAAAGATTGTTATCGGAGGTGCTAGTACAGATGATTTTCGTGCATGAAACTATACGAAAGACGACATGTTTACCGTTCGCTTAGCCTATCACCTGGGCGTCTCCATGAGGAATACGAGCAAGGCACTGGCCTCATGTTCGAACCCCATTGAAGTCCACAAAAGCTGGTTGGAACTTTGGGCGACTGACATACCAAATAAGATGAAAATACATGCGTGGAGACTGATTAGAAATGGGCTAGCTGTTGGAGTGGAGCTGCACCGCAGGAGAATTAAACCAGGGATATTTTGTGTCGCTTGTGGTCGGGAGGAGGACACTATGCACAGATTCTGGACATGCCCACATGCAAAGGAATTTTGAAAATTATTGAGTGAGGCCGTAGCTGCACCACTACCACATGCACCATCTTATATTCAGGCCACGGAGGGACTTCGTGCGTGGATTCTGGAGTGGCTCGGCAAGGCTGGACAAGATGAAAAAGAAACTGTACTCAGGGGTTGGTATGAGCTTTGGATGGCTCGCAATGCGGGAATCAAACCGGATTGAGGATCCTAGAATTATCTGCGATCGAGTTCAAGTTCTTGCTGGGGAGTGGAAGGCTGCCCATGAGGTGGTTGTTCGTCAAGGGGGACGACAGAACGCGAAAGCTGGAAGAAGCCCGAGGATGGGTGGGTCAAAGCAAACACGAACAACGCTTTATCAAAGGTGAACGTCACGGGGGGAGGAGGAGCTGTCCTCAGGGACAACCATGGCGAGTTCTTGGCAGGATGTTGCCATTTTTCCTTCTACCCACGATGCAGAGGTGGCGGAACTGATGGCATGCCGGAGGACCATGTTGCTGGCGAATGAACTAAAAATGTTCAGAGGATCATTCTCGAGACGGACTCACAAGTGGTGGCAAGAAAGCTCATGAATGAATAGAAGGACTTCTCAGCCAATGGGCAACTGGTGGAGAAGATATACTTGGATCATTTTCAGACTTTAGGATTGCTTGGGTGCGACGCTCTGCAAATAATGTCGCACACGTCCTAATTAGGGAGGGTTGCTTGAAATCTTTATGTAAACTTGGCTCCATGTATCACCGGAGTGTGTTAGCTCGGAGATCGTCCCTGAGGCGTTAAACATTGAATAAAATGGCAATTTTTCCCCTAAAAAAGAAATGAGCAGGATTCGTTCCGAAAAACCAAAGGCGCAGAGTACTTCAAAGGTCAAACAGTCCAGTGATCCAGTGTTCCCAAAGACTCAGAAGCGACACATTGAGGACGCAGTAAAAAATGACAGTAATTTCTGAAGCGAGCAACTGCAGATCAAACAAAAATTCATGGTCCAGGTCATTTTCTGATTTTATCCGCTACTAGTCCTAGTACTGGTACTGCAAAGCGCACGTTTTCACCAGTAGAAGGAGGAGCCGAGAGACGACGGCCGAGGTCGCTTGCTGCCGGCCCACGCCGCCCCCGCGTGCATCTGCGGTACCCACAGCTCGCGGCTGGCCCGCTCACCCGCAGCGACAACGACGCCACCGATCAGCTGCTCTTGGCCAGCCCACGCCGGGTAACCTTCACCTTCTTGCGGCCCACCGATCCTAGCCAGCCCTCCTCCCTGCTAAGACGAGTGTCAAGTTGCCAAATCAGTCCAAGCAACAAAACAATATCTATCTATTGCTCAAAAGAAAAAGAAACACGAAATCTGCATTTCTTGTTTGTAGTGTAGATGGGTTAAGTCTGCAATGCCAAAAGTGGTAGGAGCGAGTAGATATTCCTATGGCCATTTTGGCGTTAGAGCATCATATGTTGGTGGTCTCCACTGAGACATTATCCTGACACCCTGCTTCGGATTTTTCTTGGTGCTAGTTGCGAGCATGACAACAAACTACCTAAATGATTGCGAGCTCAAAAGCATTGGGAGCGGGGCATGGTTACTGGTTAGAGCAGATGAACTATCCAAATGATGATTGGGGGCTCAAAATCAAGTTTCATTGTGCTCGCAGGTTGTCTTAGATTGCCTAGTAAAAGTAGCAGTATTTGCAGTGCGCTGGAAGTCTTGAACTGACCTGATACGGCTTGTTCGAGGAGACGGCGACGGCGGCGTCGTCCAGGAGGAAGTCCTCGACGTGCCACCCGGGCAGCGTCTTCGTCAGGTACTCGGAGATGCTGCTGCCGTCGCTCGCGCTCGCGCTGGCGCTCGCCGTGCCACTGGCGTCGCCGCTGCAGGAGTCGGCGATGCAGGGGCTGGTGCTGTTCCCCTCCTCCTCCTGACCCGACGGCGCGGGGGACTCCGCCGGCGCCGACGAGACGCGCACGCCGGTGAGCAGGAACCGGCCGTGCCGCCTCGTCAGCTCGCTGGCCGTGTGCACCTGGACGTCGCACTCCCGGCACAGGATCGCCCTGTCCTCCTTGCAGAACAGGAGCCCCCTCTTCTCCTGCAGCCCACAACGACATAACATCAGCTCTCGCCGTAGCAACACAAATGGCACACATATCTGAAAACGTTCTTGATTTGTACTATATCCCACCTGGCAGATGTCGCAGAGAGGCGGCTTCGGCGAAGGCGACGAGGAGGAGGCCGGCGATGGGTGGAGGAGGGACAGGCGGCGGTGCTTGCCGGCGAGCTTGTTGGCGCGGTGGACGCGGCGGTCGCAGGCGTCGCACAGCGCGGCCTCGTCGGCGCAGCAGAAGACGGAGGCCGCCTCGGCCTCGCACACGTCGCACTGCACCTTCATGGCACGATCTGGGCACGCAGCTTCGACCCCGCCACGCGAGAGAGAGATGGAGGGGGCGGTGAGAGATAGGCAAGGTAGGTCACGGGGCCAGGCCAATAGAGTTATCTCGGGCTCTCTCTCGGTCAGAGATGTTGCAACTGCATACCGGCACGCGAGAGGTGTTTATATATCGGTCAGGAGGACATGGTAATGTTAGGAAGGCAGAGAGGGCGGTGCCACTGTGCCAGTGCGTGTTGGGGATAGAGATTTGCGGTGAGGTGAAGAGGCCTTGTTCCTTGGGCGATGGGGATTTTGACTTTGGAGGATGGAGCCAGGGGGGTCTATGCTGACCTACCCAGCTACCCTGATCTCTGATAGATCTGATGAATCATGATAGTACACATTGGTGGATGCATTCGATTGCATCCCTTTCGGTCCTGGTGCATATGAATGCAGTAGGAATGAAGTCTCTATACGTTGTGACCTATTCGTACTCTTTTTTTTTACGTAAAAGAAGTTCAAATTTTCACACGAAAAAAATTGGAACTTCTTTGAAGCACAGCCAAGGAGAACAAGATGGTGCAGAGGCCGGGATACTGCGGTATGAATGAGCAGAAATCCTCCATGTTTGGAATAAAGCTCCCATCAGTTTCGCATAAAAAATGGCCGAGAAGCTTAAACTCCTTTTTGAAAAGGAAAAAAAAAGAGAGAAACAACAAGATCACAGTCACAGTTATATCTTTGACGGAGTAGATCTGAAAACGCACATATCTTGTCCTTTCTAGGGTTTTATTGTGTGTGTTTTAGTTGCTATCATGCTTTAATATCAATAAAACAAATGCAGAAGAAAAAGAGAAAAAGAGCATTCGCTTTTGGGACCACATTTTGTTGCTATCCGACCCGATCAACTTGTGCAAGTGCTTACCTTGGAGCAGCTAAGCACTCTCTAGAAGGAACGAAATCAAGGCACATACAGACATGCAAATCCAGGAGGATAAGGCTTGCTAGTTGTTACTAGTACTCTATCCGTCTCTAAATATAGATCTTTCTAGATATTTCAATATAGGCTACATACAAATGTATATGTATATACACATATTTTAAAGTATAGATTTACCCATTTTGCTCCATATGTAGTTCATATTAGAATCTTTAAAAAGACTTGTATTTAGGAACGGAGGGCTACATTTTATCACGGTTCACCTCCTGTCTACAACTGCTAGCACATGAATGGACATGTCGAGGTGAACCGATAACCTTTTCCACATCACATTATCTTGTTTTTCGGTTGACTGAATGATGAAAAGTTCAGGGAAAAACTCTTTTGCGGCTCAATGATTAGGCATCCCTGAATTGCATGCCATGAAATGGGCTGGCAATGGGGATCAGAGCTCAAAGGTTAGATACGGGCGAATGGGCGCTCCCAGGTCAGGTCAGGCTCGCAGCAAGGGCATCGTCCTCCAACTTGATGCCGCCCCTTATCCTCCCCTCCTCAACTTTATCAGTCCTTATTTTATTGTTGTGCTAAGAAAGAGGGTCGTCCTCAATTTCATTAAGACGAAAAGCACCGGAATCTACATGCTACATTTTCATACTAGATTGCATACTAGATTGAACTTTCAAAATGTAAGGTTTGCGGTGGAGTAATGACAAGTCACTCTCCATTGGTTGTAGTACAATATTATTATGATACAATTATTTTCTCCTTTATTTTCTGATGAGAAAGAGGCAAGCACTCTGCTACTACGAATGCGTAATACATATCGACGGGGAAAATATCTAGTGCTACCAAGCTTTAAGTGCTACCGTGATACGTGTTCCTGGATCGTCGGATTCTCAGATCGGACGGCTCTCAGTAACTCTGCAACATTTGCAACAAAGTCTTTGAGGAGTCCAAAAATTGTGCATAGGTCTAGCAAATCCAACAGCTCCCAAATGTCGTCCGATCTAAGAATCCAACCGCCCAGATGCCTGTATCACGGTAGCATTTAAGCCTCGGTAGCACCAAATACTCCACCATGTCGACAGAGTGCTCCTAGATCATGGCATCACATCAGGCAATTTACAATATTTTGGGCACCGTCAGAAATTGAAAAGTACGATCACTTCACCAATTATATACTCCTATAATTCTAAAGTATATATGCATCCAGAACATGCTACGGCTATGGTCCCCCGTTGTTTGCTTGGTTATCTCTCACATAATCTAATCCCGCTGATCTGCCTAGATATCTTATATCTTTCGATTGATGTCACGGCTTACCTCAATCGCCAAACTTGTCTAGAAAAATATATAGTAGTCCACTGGAGTGATGAGCTTATTTCATTCGTTAGGTATTCAGGTCATCAGGTGCCTGCCTATCTTTCTGCCCGATCTTCCTAGTGCGCGTGTGTGTGCAGTACAGTCGGTACTGCACCGTACTTTCGATCTTCGTTGGACACTGCAGAACAATCGTGAAGGGGTCGGGTTGCTCGTCCGAGAACGAAAAGGGCGCCTTTGGCCGTATCCGTTTCTCGGCTGCAGGCACGGCATGGTGGTTGCACGCAGCCAGCTGCTCCCGGACCCCGGCCGATGAAACGGACATGCAGGCCTCGTCCAAGCATCAAGCTGACAAGTGACAACCTGTGCCCCTTCGAGTGACTCGCAACTGCAAGCTAGTCCTGCCGGTGCCCCGCCGCAATCTGGAGATACGCCTGGATCCGTTCACACCGTGTTCGATTGATTGATTGATCCATTTGCTTCATCATGGGCTATGGAAGGTGGCCTGATCATCACGCCGGTATAAGATCAGTGCATCCTAGTAGCGCTCAATCAAGCCCAGTTAAAAGACAGACTCCTCCTTCGTTTCTCATCTGAAAAATACCTGTTACTACCCACTCCCTTCATTTCATAATGTAGTGCTCATGTTTTTTAAGATTCAATTTTGATCATAAATTAGATCAACAATAGATAAATCATTTTACTAAAAAATTATACCTTTGAAAACTTCTTTCGGATACGAATTCAAAGATATCTGTCATGCTCCCGCCGCGGTTGCCTTAAATTTATGATCAAAGTTAAATCTCGAAAAACATGGACCCACCACATTACTCCCTCCGTCCGCGAACAAATGTACATCTAGCTTTTGTCTTAAGTTAAAATTTTAGAACTTTGACCAACTTTCTAGAGAAAAGTAAATAGCATTTATGACACTAAATTAGTATCACTAGATCCGTTTTAAAAAGCACTTTGATAATATACCAATTTGATGTCATATATGTTACTATTATTTTCTATAAAGTTGATCAAAATTTTAAAACTTTGACTTAGAACAAAAGCTAGATGTACACTTATTCACGGACGGAGTGAGTGTGTAATAAAGGGAGTAGTGAGGCACTGATGCACCTGTTTCCTCTTAATGAGATGAGATGGGCATTTTGCAAGCCACAGAGACTCATCTCAGAAAGTCCAGCGGTGATTTGCTGCACGTCTCTCGCGTGATGTATATCCAAATGGTACGAAAACCATATCCGGTGTACGTAATTGTCAATGAGATAAGACTTATCCACGTGAATACGACCAGCTTCTCGGAGTCGGATGCGATGAAGAAATGTTCTCCGCCACGCAAAGAGCGTATAGCAAAACATGCCGTGCGCTTTATCCCGCAGCTTTCGTTTTCGCGGTTGTATCGTGTGTGCATGCATTGGCGGCCGGCGGCCTCACGGTGCGCTTTTATCGGCGATCGGCGTCCACCTGATACCAAGTTACCAACCCATCGCCGTGACGGCGATCGCCTGTGTCTTTTGATCTTGTAATCTTTTCCTACCTGCTGACAAAGTGATCGAAACCCCAAAGTGAAAACGAAAATTCGAGGAAAAATCTTGTAATGTTTTCTTTTTACAAACTTTTAATCTTCCTATATGCTGAACTGCTTAATTTATGCAGCTCAGACAGGCCTGGGTCCGCAAGCATTCCATGAGAGTGTATTACCACAATTGGCCCGTGCAGGCGCGTTATGGGCCAGCCCAACTCCGGTTCCAGTGGGCTCAGTTTATTTTTCTACGTGTTCCTGTATTGTTTTAACGTTTGTTTTGCGTTTTTTTTTTCGAGAAACCGTCGATCTATTCATCTTCAATCATGACAGTACAATGAACCCCAGAAATAATGAAAATTACATCTAGATTCATAGACATCTAGCGACGACTACAAGCACTGAAGCGAGTCGAAGGCGCGCCGCCGTTATCGCCCCTCCCTCGTCGGAGCCGGGCACAACTTGTTGTAGACAGTCGGGAAGTCGTCGTGTTAAGGCCTCGTAGGTCCAATGCACCAAAACAGCAACCGTCGCCGATGAAGAGAAGATTAGATCGGAAGGATCCAACCTGAAGACACATGAACAAAGACGAACGAAGACCGGATCCGACCGGATCCACCAAAGACAATCACCGGCCGAATCCCCCGAGATACGCTAGAGACACACCTCCACACACCCTCCGACGATGCTAGACACACCATCAGGACGGGGGCTAGACGGGGAGAACCTTATTACATCTTCAAGAAAGCCGCCGCAGTCTCATCTTCTTGAAAAGGACACAACCCCTAATAAAACTGAAGGAAGCACCTGAAAACGGAGCCCTCCCGCCGGCAAGGACCGGGATCCACCGCGCACCCATGGCCCTAAGGCTACAGGAGACGTGGGAGATCAGTGGCGCCGCCGACGGGAGGCAGAAACCCTAGCCGCCTTTTCTTAGAGGAGAGACAAAGGGAGGCAGACACTGAACGCATAGACTCTCTGCTTTTTTTCGTTAGCGGTTTACTTTGGTTTTCTCTTTTTCTTCATTTCCTTTTTCATTTCTTTGTTTTTTATTTTCTTTCTCTTTGGTTTTCTTTGTTGTTTTCTTCAGTATTCTTTGTTTCATCTTTTTTGTTTTCATCGTTTTTCTTTAAATTCTTTAAGTTCTTTAATTTTAATTTTAATTTTAATTGTTTTTCTTTCTTTGCACATGTCCACTTTTTTCAGTACACATTTTATATTTTTTATACACCCATATTTTTTTATGATAAACATTGAATATTTATATACATGATGTACATTTTTTTAAACACTTGGTTTTGAACATTTTTTCAAATAAATGCAACCCACTTTTTTAATATATATCAAACATTCTTTTAGTTGCACAAAATGTATTTTTTAAACACATGAACATCTTTTTTATTGTAAATATACTTCTCAAACTGTCTCAAACATTTTTTTAAATGTGTGAATTTTTTCAACATGGCCTCGAACATTTAAAAAAAAGTAAACTAGCATTGTTGTCGTCTATTGGTTTATGTGTTTCTTTAGTTGTTTTATTTGGTTTCTTGTTTTTTTCTTATTATCTTTTTCATTTTTTATTTTATTTCTCTTTGGTTTTTTGTGTCGGTTTTCTTCGCTTCTTTTGTTAACCTCTTTTCTTTATATTCTTCAGGTTTTTTATTTTGTCTTTTTCAACCCATGTCTCTTTTGCAGTACACATTGTGCATATTTTGTAATACATGTGTAACACTGTTTTGATAAATGTTGAACATTTGTCGAATACATGATGTACCTCTTTTGAACATTTTTCCATTCTTGAACACTGTTTCAAATACATGCTAAAGATTATCAAATATATGTTGACATACTTTTAATGGCACGGGCATATGTTTAACACTACGTCAACATTCTATTACATTGCATAAAACTTCTTGAAGAATGTCACAAATACTTTTTTAAATGTGTTAAAAATTCCTTTTAAATGCCACAAACATTTTTCTGAATGGTACAAGATACATTTTTAAACTAAACAACCATTTTTTGAATGGTACAAAACATTTTTTTCCAACTTATGTAAACATTTTTTACATTAAATTAACATTTTATTCACAAACGTATTTTTGAAATGCATGGTCATATTTTAAATGTCACAAACATGTTTTTGAATGCTATCAACTTTTTTAAAAGTTGCGTGAACATGTTTTTTACATTGCATAAATATCTTTCTTAAAGGATTAACATTGCTTACAATTTAAATAAATTATGTTTCCATTTCAGAATATAAATAAAAGTGATAAAAACGTGGGCTAGGGTGTCAGCACTCCTCCTGCGTTGGGCCGGCCAGGTGAGATGTGCCGGTGTCTCACTGCGGACGAAACACGACCGCTCCCGAGTTGGCTCATGATTCCTTTTTCTAGTCCAGATTTATGTGGGGTGTTGGAGATATAACTACTAGGTATGACCCGCCCAGGAGGGCCGGGTCATACCATTGGCGACTTATAAATGAAGATGGCGGGTCATGGCAAGCTTATTGACGGCCCAAGACCCAGAGGCGACTTGAGGCCCAAGAGGATAAACCGCCATATATATGACCTGAAGTATAAGGCAAGTTTAGTTAGTCACCGAGCCGGACACGTTGTGTATGAGCCGACCGGGACTCTGTAAGCCGCCGGACATCAACCTGTGTATATAAAGGGGTGACCCGGCGGCGGGTTAAGACAAGAAACAAGAGATCGAGAACTAGGTCAAGCGTATTCGCTCCCTGGTAACCGAAACCCACGCAATACAACCCCAAAACTGAAGTAAGCCTTTACCTCCACCGCGAGGGGCCGAACCAGTATAAACTCTATGTGTCCTTTGTCCCGATTAACCCCTTTAAGCTAACCTAGTTGCGATGGCTCCACGACTAAGTCCTTTCGCTAGGACATCTGCCGTGTTAAGTCCACGACAGTTGGCGCCCATCATGGGGCCAGCGCACGGTGGTTTCGAGTTCTTGAAGGGCAACTTCGCAGGGATCAAGGGATATGCTGTGGCCGGATGACCAAGAGTCGTCGCGGCAAACTCTACATCGACGACGCAGGCTGGGGCCCCGAGGCCGGCTCAATCGAGTACGGGTACCGGGTCCCCTTCGGTGGAATCCGCGTCTTCATCGGCAAGATCGGCGAATCGGGCCCTAGGCCGGACACCTGCACCGACATCATCGAGACGGCTCAGCGTGCACGACCCGCCAAGGTTCAAGCCGCTGTGAAGCATGCCTTTGTTGGTTTCATCCATGGGGCGGAACGTGAGGAAGGATCTGTGTCTGGTGGTGAGACGGCCATCTACACTGATGGTGAATCGTCAACAGGTGAGACCGATTCAATGTATCAACTGCAGGACAGCAGGCTTGGGGGCTATTCCGATGGCGACAGTATTCTGAACCCCTATGAGCCGCTGAACAGGGTTGCGATTTTCATGGCCGGTACACAGCCGGCGCTCGGTTCAACGACCGCCGCAGCTATGACCTCCAGCTCACGGCTGCGGCGGCGACTGGTGCTAGCGGTTCTGTGCGCCCGCCGGCTCAGGTTCTGAAAGAGTTGTTGGAGGCTTTGGCGACTTTGATGGGGATGGAGGTAACCCCGGACACTCAAGAACAGCATAAGGCAGATGTCGCAAAGCTACGAGATGAGATAGCTCAAGCCAAGAAAGAACAGGCGGCTGAGAATGCTAGGATGGCCATGGAGCGAGCTGATTTGGATGCTCAGGCGCAACGGATTCAGGCAGACTCTTTCCGGCTCACCATGGATCAAAACGATTCAAATGCCATCATGAGAAGCAGGCACCAGAGTCGCTTACCTCCGGTTTACGATGTGAGAAACCTCTTCAACACGCCTGGGGCAGGGACCAGTGACCCGCCTGTGGTGAACCGGGCAGTTGAGGCGCCCGTTGTCGGTGTCAAAACCGGCGGATCTCGGGTAGGGGGTCCCGAACTGTGCGTCTAAGGTCGGTGGTAATAGGAGACGGGGGACACGATGTTTACCCAGGTTCGGGCCCTCTTGATGGAGGTAATACCCTACTTCCTGCTTGATTGATCTTGATGAATATGAGGATTACAAGAGTTGATCTACCACGAGATCGTAATGGCTAAACCCTATAAGTCTAGCCTGTATGATTGTGATCGCCTCTACGGACTAAACCCTCCGGTTTATATAGACACCGAAGGGGCCTAGGGTTGTACAGAGTCGGTTAACCGAGGAAGCAATCTTCATATCCGAACGCCAAGCTTACCATCCACACCAGGGAGAGTCCCATCCGGACGCGGGAGGAAGTCTTCTATCTTGTATCTTCATGGCCCATCAGTCCGGCCCACATCACACAGGCCGGACGCCCGAGGACCCCTTAATCCAGGACTCCCTCAGTAGCCCCCGAACCAGGCTTCAATGATGATGTATCCAGCGCGCTGATAGTCTTCGGCATTGCAAGGCGGGTTCTTCCTCCGAATACTTCAAAGCATCTGATCCGAAGGGTTATACTCGGCTTTCCATTTAATGTCGTACCCCTTGACTTCTGCGCCTCCATTGCTTCGGCTTCCACGTGTCGGGTGAACACGAAAGGTTAGAGTATTTTTGCACATAACACCCTAGCCATGTAAGAAAGGTGTATATTTAAGGGGATTGGATCTCATATGCCATCTCACACCAGGCGGAAAATCCTTAGAGTTCGCTAGGAGAAACCATTCAAGCATGGCTAGCGTTCCCATTTCTTCCTCCCGCACCCACGGCTCCGGAAAAGACGATTGGGAGAAATGTTCAGTATCGCACAACCAGCTGAGTAAGCTTCAAACGCAGGGATTCCTTTCCCCGCGGATCTAGTCCCTGTCCGGGCAGGATTAACCTCTTTCACAGGCGAAGCCCTGGCGGAAAATTTTCCTAATCCAACCAGGTGGGAGCGAGTGTGCTTCGTATCCTTCCTATTAAGAGGTGTCGGGTTTCCAATCCACCCTTTCCTCCGAGGTCTCCTAGAGTACTATGGCCGCCAACTGCACAACTTCACTCCGGCCTCCATCCTGCATATCGCGGGTTTTGTCGCTCTTTGCGAGCTATTCCTAGGCTGCGAGGCCCATTTTGAATTATGGAGGAAACTTTTCTGCCTCGTCCCTCGTACCCAAAAGGAATCCGTATTCGAGGTGGGCGGTGCCGAGATATGGCGCATAGCCGGGACCGGATACTTATCCGGCACGCCGAAGAAGGCATCCAAAGAGTGGCCTTCAGAGTGATTTTATATTGAAGATGTCACTCTCGCCGACCCAGTCCGAATGGGCCTTCCCGAATTTTCCAGCGCTCCGTTGAGGAAATGCCACAGCTGGCGTCCTCGGAGCCTCGAGGAGGAAGACAGCGCAGAAGTCCGGCAATTGATGGGCAAGATAAGGACACTTGCCCAGTCCGGATTATCGATAATCGAGGTAATGGCAACTTCCATAGCGCGAGGTGTTCAGCTGCTCCAATTCAGGGGGCTCCCTATGTGGCACTACAATGGGGAAGATGACTCCTCACGCTGCGGACGAAAGGGTCCGGATTCCCTCACTGCCCTGGCCACAATACTGGCCGATCTGTATAAAGGGGAGAAAGAGGAATTCACTCGTCTTACGCGCCGAGAGGGATTTTCCATGTATAATCCTCCTAGCTGGGTGAGTTTTAATCCCACCACTTTATTCAATCCTCTTCCCTAGTCATGTTTAACCGACATTAACCCGTCCGTCAATAGGAATGGCGGAAGCTTACCGTGGGGATCCATAGCCCCGCTCCATAGTCGGAGGACCATAACCGGGACCTCGATCCCGGATTCGAAGAAGATCCGGATATATTGAGCTCAAGGACGGAGTTTTCTACCAGGCGAGCTATGATGGCACAGAAGTGGCTATCATGGCCGATTATCCCGGCCTCCTTCCCGCCTCATATGTAAGTAGTCAAGAGACATTTCCTTCGAAGGAGCTTCCTCATTATGCCTCACCCACCGCACTGTCTTGTGCTCCAAAGGGGAGGCGCTCAACGTGTCATATTGCACCAGAGGCATCTCAGAAGAGAGCGGTGCCTGCGCCGGGCGGGTCTTCGAAGAGGAAGGCAAATGGCAATTCGGCGGAACCTTCATCAAAGAGGTATAGCTTTAAATATGCCTTATGGCAGTCACATCGAACCATGAAATTGTCCGTTGTGTTTTATCAGGAAGATCGTTCGCCGGACTATGTCCGAGGAGCCTGCCGGTCGCGCCTCCACCAATCAGGTTCCAGACCCTGCCTCTAGGGCGGGGGCAGACACAAGAATAACGCTGGATTGTCCTCCCTCAGAGGATGCGGATAATGTATCCGTCACGAACTCTGAAGTAGAGAGCGCCATGAATCATCGGCGCCGGAGGGCCGCTCTTCGCGATCCCGGCTTTACTAAAGAGGCGTTTGACGCCTTCAGCTCGGCTGATGCGTACATCTGGGCTGCTCGGGATGGGCTTACCAGAGCCACTGGCCACCATTTGAAAGATATGTGGGTAAGTACGTATTGTAATCATATACCAGTAGCCCCCGAGACTTGAAGCAGTTGAAACAAATGATTTAAGGATCATCGTATAATCAGGCACTCACGGAGAAGAACAACATGCTATCGCATGCGCTGGAAAAGTGCCGGACTCAGTTAGCTGTTGTTACCGCCGAACTGGAGAAGTCGAAGGAGGCACCGCCTGGTAATGTTCCCTCCATCCATAAAAAAGTATAATCATGTACCAGTATTGTTAATACTGTTACGTTTCTGACGACAGGATCAGTAGATCAACTTCAAGAGGAACTGAAGGTCGCGCAGGCGGGTAAACAACAGGCCGAAAGGCAACTGGCCGCAGGCGAACATGTATTGACACGGGTCAGGGATGATAAGGACAAGCTGCAGGATTCCAACACCCTGCTAGGCGAAGAGCTAAAAGATGTACGAGCTCAGCTAGCAGACGCCGTAAAGGAAAATAGGAGGCTACGACGCGGCATATTCAGTATGATTTTGAACTTACCTCTATGTAATTCGGCAAAGAAATGAGCTGACAGATTTATGTCTGAAGGTATGCTGACTGTCCGTCCCAAAGAGGAAGTGCCGGATCTCAAGGCGATCTGCTGCAAGAGTTGTCCCAAGTGCACGAACTAGCTCGGCAAGCAATGCGGAGTGTTGCCAAGGCTTTATGGCCATCCGCCTCCCCTCCAGGAAGCATGGGGGAGCTTGTGAAGCTATTCCAGGGAGCTCGGCGCCGCTTTCGATTAGGGAAGATATCGGCCTGCCGCAAAGGTGCGCGAGAGGCCTGGGCCATGGTGAAAATGCGGTACACCAAGCTGGATCCAAATCATATGGCCCGGGTCGGAGCTCGGGGGTCAGATGGACAAGAAATTCCAGTGAGCTTGGTATATGACCAAGTAAAGATAGCCGCCAAGTTTTCCCAATAGGATTGTAAGCTAGACAGCCTGTTAGACGGCATAGAGGAAGAAGTTTCTGAGTCCAAGTGACTATGTACTTCAATTGACAAATTTGTCCCTAGCCGGATTGTAAAACGATTGTCATGGCAGACCTTTTCGCTTCGACCTCTGGACCCGAAGGTGCGGAGTGTGTCCGAATACCGTAGCGGCAATATACCGGGGTATGCATGGAAACCAGGCGTAGGGGTCATAGTTGCTTGAACAGACAATGTGTATCCGGCTAGCTATGTTATATTACTTGTTGATTGTAAGAAACATCTTCCAGAGAGAATAGTTCCGTTAAGGGTTCCTTTCCCTGGGTGAACATGCGTTAGTATGCATGCCCGGACTGTGATTGAAAAATCGCAGTATACATAACATCTGGGGGTTCATAGTGTAATGAGGGTAAGACGTCTTTAGTCCGCCGACCAAATATTCCCTTAAGAATGCTAGCTTTCGGCTTCACCCAGTCTGAGGTACAAGTCCGGATGACCCGGCTGTAACAATCGTAGAGGTGCTCCCTTTATGCCCTAGCCGAATAAACAGGAACGTAGGGCATAAGCACAGGAGCCAGGCAACCCAGCTTGGCAAAAACTTTAGTCGTAACGGTGCATATAATGGCGAAGAAAACGTACATATGAGGAAAGGACACATATGTGGTGAGCTTGATGCTCGGAAATAATAAGCTTCTGTAAAAGAAGCCCCCAGGTATTATGAGCGTATACATTTAAGGATGTGTACTTCATAGGTGTGCGGTCTAGCCGCACAAGAGCTATAGAGCTAAAGAAAAAGTTAAAGAGAGAACAAATGGAAAAAGGAGAAGAAAACGAACAAAGAGTCCGGCTCTAGGCGTAGAATCTTCGGAGTCTGGCGGCGTTCCACGGGTTTGGCTCCAAGCGATTGTCCGATGCATCACGTAGGCGGTACGCTCCTCCAGTGAGAACTTCATTTATAATGAAGGGACCCTCCCATTTGGGCTTGAGTTTGTCCTTTTTCTTTTATGGCAAGCGTAGAATGAGTTCACCAACATTATAAGTCTTGGCCCGCACTTCTCTGCTTTGGTATCTGCGAGCCTGTGGTTGATAGAATGCAGAACGGGCTTTTGCAACGTCGCACTCCTCCTCCAGGGCATCTAGATTATCCTGCTGATCAAGCTCGGCCTCTCTCTCTTCATACATGCACACTCGATGTGAGTCATGAATGATGTCGCAGGGCAAAACAGCCTTTGCGCCATACACCATGAAGAATGGTGTGTATCCGGTAGTGCGATTGGGCGTGGTCTGCAGCTCCCAGAGTACAGAGTCGAGCTCCTCAACCCATTGCTTGTCTGATTCTTTCAAAGACCGCACTAGTCTAGGCTTAATGCCGCTAATGATAAGACCATTAGCTCGTTCGACTTGACCGTTTGTTTGTGGGTGATAGACGGAGGCGTAATCGATTTTAATGCCCAGGTTAGCACACCAGGTTTTCACTTCATCGGCTGTAAAATTGGAGCCGTTATCGTTGATGATGCTGTGTGGGACACCATAACGGTGTACGACACCGGATATAAAGTCTATCACTGGTCCGGCTTTGGCCATTTTAACTAGTTTGGCCTCTATCCACTTGGTGAATTTATCTACCATGACCAGCAGATATTTTTTCTTATGGCTTCCCCCTTTAAGGGGTCCGACCATATCAAGCCCCCAGACCACGAAAGGCCAAGTAATGGGGATTGTTTGTAGAGTGGTAGGCGGCATATGGCTTTGATTGGCGAAAAGCTGGCATCCTACACAACGTTGGACAAGGTCCTGTGCATCTGCTCGGGCCGTCGGCCAAAAGAAACCTGTACGGAAGGCTTTACTTACAAGGGCCCGAACCGTGGTGTGGTGACCGCCGAGGCCAGCATGGATTTCGGCCAGGAGCTACCGTCCTTCTTCGGAGATACATCTTTGAAGGACTCCGGTAACGCTTTTCTTGTAGAGCTTTCCGTCATGAACCATGTAGGCTTTCGAGCGCCGAACAATGCATCGAGCCTCATTCTGATCCTCAGGGAGCTCTCACCTATTAAGGTAGGCCAAGAAGGGTTCGGTCCATGGGGCAATTACTGCCACTATTAGATGGGCCGATGGTGTTATTTCGGTGGCTGAGCCCCCGATGATATCGATATTGTGTTCGGAATCTGGGGGTATAATCGGATCCGGACCAGTGTTGCTGCTCTCACCCTGCCACACCACGGATGGCTTGAAGAGCCTTTCCAGAGAGATGTTAGGCGGGACGGGGTCACGCTTGGCGCCGATGCGAGCAAGGACATCCGCCGCTTGATTACTTTCTCGAGCCACATGATGAAACTCGAGTCCCTCAAACCGAGCTGATATTTTGAGTATGGCATTACGATAGGCCGCCATCTTCGGATCTTTGGCGTCGAAGTCTCCATTTATTTGGGATATTGCGAGATTTGAATCCCCGCGCACCTCCAGGCATTGTATGCCCATGGAGGCAGCCATCCGAAGACCGTGCAATAAGGCCTCGTATTCCGCTGCATTGTTGGAGTCTGTGTATAATATTTGGAGTATGTACTGGACTGTGTCTCCGGTGGGGGACGTTAAGACAACGCCCGCTCCTAGGCCAGCCGGCATTTTAGAGCCATCGAAGTGCATGACCCAGTTGGAATATGTACCATACTCTTTAGGGAGTTCGGCCTCTGTCCATTCGGCGACGAAGTCAGCCAATACTTGGGATTTAATGGCTCGGCATGGCTTGTATGTTATGTCGAATGGCAGGAGCTCAATGGCCCACTTGGCAATCCGGCCCGTAGCGTCGCGGTTGTTTATTATGTCATTGAGTGGTACTTCGGAAGCCACCATGATCGAGCACTCTTGGAAGTAGTGTCGTAGCTTCCGGGATGCCATGAAGACCGCATATGCTATCTTTTGGTAATGAGGGTACCGGGATTTGCATGGTGTGTGGACAGTGGATACGTAGTATACTGGTTTCTGAAGTGGGAATTTGTGTCCGTCCTCATTTCGCTCAACGACGAGCATCGCGCTCACCACCTGGTGTGTTGCAAAGATGTATAATAACATCGATTCGCCGACGTTCGGTGCGGCCAGGATTGGGTTGCTCGCTAAAAGAGCCTTTATTTCTTCCAGTCCGGCCATTGCCGCATTCGTCCACTCGAAGTGGTTGGTGCGTTGGAGAAGGCGATAAAGTGGCAACGCCTTTTCTCCTAGTCTAGAGATAAAGCGGCTTAGAGCTGCCACACATCCGGCTAGTTTTTGGACCTGTTTAAGGTCTGTTGGTGTAGCCAATTGTGACAAAGCTCGGATTTTGGCTGGATTTGCCTCAATTCCTCTATTGGAAACGATGAAGCCAGCAGTTTTCCGGCGGGAACGCCGAAAACACACTTTTCCGGATGGACCTTGATGTCATATGTACGGAGGTTGTCGAACATGAGACGCATGTCGTCTATTAATGACTCGACGTGCCTAGTCTTGATGACGACATCATCCACATATGCTTCAACTGTCTTGCCGATTTGTTTCTCCAGGCATGTTTGAATCATGCGTTGGTAGGTGGCGCCGGCGTTTTTAAGCCCAAAGGGCATAGTGTTGAAGCAGAAAGGCCCGTATGGGGTAACGAATGCCGTTGTGGCTTGATCGGACTCCTTCATTTTGATTTGATGGTATCCGGAGTATGCGTCGAGGAAACATAGTGAGTCGTGTCCTGCAGTAGCATCAATAATCTGATCGATGCGGGGGAGGGGGAAGGGATCCTTAGGGTAGGCCTTGTTGAGGTCTTTGAAATTGACGCGCAAGCGCCAGGATTTGTCCTTCTTTGGCACCATCACCAGGTTTGCTAGCCAGTCCGAGTGTTTTATTTCTCTGATGAATCCAGCCTCAATTAACTTGGCTAGATCCTCCCCCATAGCTTGTCGTTTGGGTTCGGAAAAGCGCCGTAATGTTTGCTTGACCGGCTTATATCTCTTCAATATATTGAGGCTGTGTTCGGCCAACCTGCGTGGGATTCCTGGCATATCAGAAGGGTGCCAGGCAAATATGTCCCAGTTCTCGCGTAGGAATGCTCATAGTGCGGCATCGACCGCTGGGTCCAGCTGAGCCCCGATGGAAGCTATCTTCTTGGGGTCCGTCTGGTGGACTTGAAATTTGACTATTTCGTCTACTGGTTTGAAGGAGGTGGATTTGGGCCGCTTATCAAGGATTACGTTGTCCCTATCCACCGTGGAGTGTAGTGCGGTTAACTCTTCGGCCGCGAGGGCCTCGGATAGTGCCTCAAGGGCCAAAGATATGGTTTTGTTTTTGGCGCGGAGTGCTATGTCCGGATCACTGGCGAGAGTGATAATACCGTTAGGCCCGGGCATCTTGAGTTTCATACACCCGTAATGAGGTATAGCTTGAAAGCGCCTGAATGCGTCTCGCCCTAACTGGGCATGATATCCACTGTTGAAAGGAGCTACCTGGAAGGTTATCTCTTCGGACCGATAGTTCTCCGGCATGCCGAATACCACCTCGAGTGTAATTTTCCCCGCGCATCGTGCCTCCCGGCTGGGAATGATTCCTCGGAAGGTCGTATTACTTTGCTCGATGCGGCTCTTGTCTATTTCCATTTTATTGAGCGTGTCTTCGTAGATGAGATTTAGCCCGCTGCCGCCGTCCATGAGCACTTTAGTGAGCCGAAAGTCATCCACAATTGGATTGAGGACCAAGGCAGCTGGTGCCCGGACTGGCCGGAATTTTGGTTCATCACTGGCATTGAAAGTTATGGTCGTGTCATTCCAGGGGTTTATTGTTGCGACTTGGCAGACTTCGGCGAGGTCGCGGAGTGCCCTCTTGCGCCAATTGTTTGAAGCGAAAGTCTCGAAGACCGTCAATACTCTGAGGTCGTCGTCTTCCGGGGGGCGTTGCTCTGAGGTGTTTTTGGTGAGGATATCCTCGCCGCTCTTGGCCACTTGCCGGAGTATCCAACATGCTCTAAGGTTGTGGGTTGGTATGGTATCCGATGACGTGTGTATTTTGCATGGCCTATCGAGCCATCCCTCCAGAACGGTTTCGCGTCCCGTAATGGGCTTAGTTTTCTTCACTATGGGGTCAGGTGCCCCGCGAGGGTGCATCCTTTTTGCCCGCCAGAGGGGTTGAGTGGAGACCGGTGGTCCCCAGCAAGCTGTCTGAGTTTTCTAGGCGCTTTCCATTGCGCAGTACTTCTGTACTATGGTTGCCAAGTTAGCGAAGTGTAATACGCGATTATGGTTGATGGCGTTGAGGATTCCTTCGTCCATGCAATTATTGCAGAATACTGAAATCGCGTCCTCGTCGCGGTAATCTTTAATCTTGTCTTTGACAAGGAGGAATCTGGTCCAAAAGTGATGGACTGTTTCCTGAGACTACTGTCGTACGTACATGAGGTCGCATATATCCGGAGGGCCGGAATTGCTTGGCGACTATTGCTTGTGGTGGGTGGGTGGCTTTAAATCCGAAGCCTGACCCAATTTGGAGTCCGGAGTTTGAAAAACTTCCGAGCTTATTAGTTCGGGCTCCGGGATGTTAAATGATCCTCCAGGCTCGAGGCCCGATTCTAGGTTCGGGGGACCAGGAGTGTCCTCCCGCCGACAGGTATCCGGCTCTTCGAGTTCGGAAATCCGAACATAACTCATCTTCAACATAAGGGAAGAGTTGTTGTTTTGCTCCTCTACGACCACTATCTGATGGGTGATCGGCGGAGATCTGATTTCTCTTTGATCGGGTTTAAGCCCAATCTGATCATATTCTGTAGCGGCTCCCATGGCGGCGATGCGATCCAGGAGTTTGTTTAAAGACGACAACTCCGCCGGATCCATTCGTTTGGAGTATTTGGAGTCAACACGGAGATGATTCTCGATGACCTGAGAAGTCATCATTGGCTTAACGGCCGAACGGGCGGTCATGGTAAAGCCGCCCAGCCGGAGGGTTTGGACTGAGGCCAGGGCTCCCCCGGAGGTGATACTGTCCTTGATAACAAGGCGGGCCATCGATCCTGTCTTCAACATCACAGCGGAACTCTCAATGAAAGCACCAATGTCCGTGTCAAAACCGGCGGATCTCGGGTAGGGGGTCCCGAACTGTGCGTCTAAGGTCGATGGTAACAGGAGAAGGGGGACATGATGTTTACCCAGGTTCGGGCCCTCTTTATGGAGGTAATACCCTACTTCCTGCTTGATTGATCTTGATGAATATGAGGATTACAAGAGTTGATCTACCACGAGATCGTAATGGCTAAACCCTAGAAGTCTAGCATGTATGATTGTGATCGCCTCTACGGACTAAACCCTCCGGTTTATATAGACACCGGAGGGGCCTAGGGTTGTACAAAGTCGGTTAACCGAGGAAGGAATCTTCATATCCGAACGCCAAGCTTGCCATCCACGCCAGGGAGAGTCCCATCCGGACACGGGAGGAAGTCTTCTATCTTGTATCTTCATGGCCCATCAGTCCGGCCCACATCACATATGCCGGACGCCCGAGGACCCCTTAATCCAGGACTCCCTCACCCGTCATCGGAGCGCCAGTTCAGCTGCGTGTTGTGGATCCGCCTCGTTTGGATATGACTCCGCCTCAGCATATTTCGACACCACCGAGTCATTATTCTAACCCTTTGGATAATATGATTGCTGCGGCGACGTGATTGGCGGCTCTCCCAGTTGAAGGCGAGTCTCCGGCAGCGATAGAGACACAGAGGGCCAGAGAGCTTCTTCAGACAGCCCTGGCTCAACAGGCGGCTTACTCATATAGCCGCGAACGGATTCACTCAACCCCTCGACCAAGCCGGAGTTATAGCAGGCACATTGACTCGCCAGCAGTTTTGAGCAGTGACCCCATAACCAGTCTCGTAGGCATGACCCGGCGCGCGGTGGTGTCGATGCTCAGACATTGGTGGATCAGGGCAGGGCACGTCGGGAGGCGGAACTAGCGGCTCAGCTAGCGGCTCAACGGCAATCTCCGGTTTATCCATCAGCATCTGTGGAGGCAGGAGTGCCCTCTAGAACCCTGGGTGTGCCATGTTTAGTGCCGGCTCTACGCAACGAGCGTTTACCTAAGGATTTCAAGGGCCGTCGTAAGGTGCCTAATTACACATCGGATCAGCCCCCGGAGGCTTGGATTGAGAGCTATGAGATGGCTATGGAGATGTTGGATGTTAATGATGCTGCGTGTGCTAAGTATTTCACCATGATGTTGGATGGGCTGGCTCGTACTTGGTTGAAAGAGATGCCTGCTAACTCCATTAGGTCATGGGCGGAGTTGAAAACGCGTTTTATCCAAAAAATTAAAGACACGTGCAAGCAGCCTATGTCAATTCTGGATTTAGATTCTTGCGCCCAAGGTGAGGGCGAGTCGACAGCTAATTGGGTACGCCGGATCTCAGCCATTATACACTCATCGGACAGTATCAGCGCCGGTTCAGCAGTCCTGATTTTGGAGAAGAATTGTCGTTTCCTTCCCCTTAAGCAGAAACTGGGGCGGCTTAAACGCCACTGCAATGACATGGGGGAGCTCATGGCGACTCTCGTCAAATATGCCGACTCTGATAGTACTAAAGACCCTGAGTCTGATGAGGAGAAGACTGGAAAGCGGAAGAAGAGCGGCAATGCAAAGGGGCAGCAGCATAATACAGCGGGTCAAAGTGGCAACGGTAAGCGCAAGGCTGATGGCAATTTAGATGTTGTGGCTAACACCAATACGCAGAATACTAATCAGCATCGCAAGGGAAAACCGCCCCGGCTTGGGGGGCCAAAGTTTAACATTGAGGCGATGATGAATAAGCCTTGTCCAAAGCATGGTACGCACGAGAAGCCGGCCACTCGTCTGTGGAAGGATTGCTTCATCATGTGGGAGTATAGGAATTCCAAATTTTTCTAGAACAATCACGGCCCGAATGGCAGTTCAGGATCCGGCTCTCATGGGCCTGGCTTTGGTGGTGGCGGCTCAAACTCTGGTTTCCAGGGCCAGGGTAGTCAAGGCAGTTTTAATCAACAATCTAGTCAAGGGAATCAGCAGCAGCAGTCTGGTTATCAGAGTAATCCAAAGCAGTTGAATAGTGGTCAATATCATGTGTTTACCACGAGCTTATGTAAACGGGACCAGAAGGTTCATAAGAGGGCAGTTAACATGGTTGAGCTGGCAATCCCTCGATATTTGCGATGGTCCGAACATGCTATTGTGTGGAGCCGTGAGGATCACCCGCCCCGGGTTGACAATCCGGGTCAGTTGGCTTTGGTGGTTGCACCGCAGGTTGGAGGGTACAAGTTTACTAAGGTGCTCATGGATGGAGGCAACAACATCAATATCCTTTACTATGATACTTTCCATCGTATGAGTTTGACTGATAAGGATCTTAAGCCGTCTAATACTGTTTTCCATGGCGTGGTGCCTGGTAAGTCGGCGTATCTAAGATAGCTCTGGAAGTGGCTTTTGGTGATGAGCATGATTACAGAGCTGAGACATTGACCTTTGAAGTGGTCAAGATCAAGAGCCCTTATCACGCTTTGTTTGGGCGCGCCCCCTGCCTCGTGGGCCACCTGGAAGCCCCCCGATGCCCATCTTCTGGTATAAGGTGTCTTTTGCCCTGGGAAAAATCAGAAGGAAGCTTTCGGGACGAAGCGCCGCCGTCTCGAGGCGGAACCTTGGCGGAACCAATCTAGGGCTCCGGCGGAGCTGTTCTGCCGGGGAAACATCCCTCCGGGAGGGGGAAATCGTCATCACCATCGATCCTCTCATCGGAAGGGGGTCAATCTCCATCAACATCTTCACCAGCACCATCTCCTCTCAAACCCTAGTTCATCTCTTGTATCCGATCTTTGTCTCAAAACCTCAGATTGGTACATGTGGGTTGCTAGTAGTGTTGATTACTCCTTGTAGTTGATGCTAGTTGGTTTATTCGGTGGAAGATTATATGTTCAGATCCTTTATGCACATTAATAACCCTCTGATTATGAACATGAATATGATTTGTGAGTAGTTACGTTTGTTCCTGAGGACATGTGAGAAGTCTTGTTATAAGTAGTCATGTGAATTTGGTATTCGTTCGATATTTTGATGAGATGTATGTTGTATTTCCACTAGTGGTGTTATGTAAACGTCGACTACATGACACTTCACCAGTGTTTGGGCCTAGGGGAAGGCATTGGGAGGTAATAAGTAGATGATGGGTTGCTAGAGTGACAGAAGCTTAAACCCTAGTTTATGTGTTGCTTCGTAAGGGGCTGATTTGGATCCATATGTTTCATGCTATGGTTAGGTTTACCTTAATTTTTCTTTCATAGTGGCAGATGCTTGCGAGGGGGGTTAATCATAAGTGGGATGCTTGTCCAAGGAAGGGCAGTACCCAAGCACCGGTCCACCCACATATCAACTTATCAAACTAACGAACGCGAATCATATGAGCATGATGAAAACTAGCTTGACGATAATTCCCATGTGTCCTCGGGAGCGCTTTCCTTTATATAAGAGTTTGTCCAGGCTTATACTTTGCTACAAAAAGGATTGGGCCACCTTGCTGCACCTTGTTTACTTTTGTTACTTGCTACCCGTTACGAATTACCTTATCACAAAACTATCTATTACCGATAATTTCAGTGCTTGCAGAGAATACCATACTGAAAACCGCTTGTCATTTCCTTATGCTCCTCGTTGGGTTCGACACTCTTACTTATCAAAAGGACTACGATAGATCCCCTATACTTGTTGGTCATCAAGACTCTTTTCTGGCGCCGTTGCCGGGGAGTGAAGCGCCTTTGGTAGGTGGAATTTGGTAAGGAAAAATTTATATAGTCTGCTGAAATTTACTGTCACTTGTTACTATGGAAAATAATCCTTTGAGGGGCTTGTTCGGGGTATCTTCACCCCGACCAGTAGAGAAAAGAGTTGCTCCTCAACCTACTGAACCTACTGAAAATGTTTACTTTGAAATTCCTTCGGGTATGATAGAGAAACTGCTAGCTAATCCTTTTACAGGAGATGGAACATTACATCCCGATATGCACCTAATCTATGTGGATGAAGTTTGTGGATTATTTAAGCTTGCAGGTATGCCCGAGGATGTTATCAAGAAGAAGGTCTTCCCTTTATCTTTGAAGGGAAAGGCATTGACATGGTTTAGGCTATGTGATGATATTGGATCATGGAACTACAACCGATTGAAATTGGAATTTCATCAGAAGTTTTATCCTATGCATCTGGTTCATCGTGATCGTAATTATATATATAATTTTTGGCCTCGCGAAGGAGAAAGTATCGCTCAAGCTTGGGGGAGGCTTAAGTCAATGTTATATTCATGCCCCAATCATGAGCTCTCAAGAGAAACTATTATTAAAAAAAATTATGCTCGGCTTTCTCTCAACAATCGCTCCATGCTCGATACTTCTTGTATTGGTTCTTTTATGATGAAGACTATTGAATTCAAATGGGATTTATTGGAAAGAATTAAACACAACTCTGAAGATTGGGAACTCGACGAAGGTAAGGAGTCAGGTATAACACCTAAGTTTGATTGTGTTAAATATTTTATGGATACCGATGCTTTTCGTGAATTTAGCACTAAATATGGACTTGACTCTGAGATAGTAGCTTCTTTCTGTGAATCATTTGCTACTTATGTTGATATCCCTAAGGAGAAGTGGTTTAAATATCATCCTACCATTGAAGTAAAAGTAGTTGAACCTATTAAAGTTGAAGAAAAGACTATCACTTATAATGTTGATCCTATTGTTCCTACCGCTTATATTGAGAAACCACCTTTCCCTGTTAGAATAAAGGATCATGCTAAAGCTTCAACTGTGGTTCGTAAGAGTAATGCTAGAACACCTACACCCTCTGAGCAAATTAAAGTTGAACCTAGTATTGCTATGGTTAAGGATCTCTTGGTCGATAATATTGATGGGCATGTTATTTACTTCTGTGATGAAGCTGCTAGAATTGCTAGACCCGATACTAAAAATAAACATAGACCTGTTGTTGGCATGCCTGTTGTTTCTGTTAAAATAGGAGATCACTGTTATCATGGCTTATGTGATATGGGTGCTAGTGTCAGTGCAATACCTTATACTTTATATAAAGAAATTATGCATGATATTGCACCTGCTGAGATAGAAGATATTGATGTTACTATTAAGCTTGCCAATAGAGATACTATTTCACCAGTTGGGATTGTTAGAGATGTTGAAGTCTTGTGTGGGAAAATTAAATATCCTACTGATTTTCTTGTTCTTGCTTCCCCACAAGATGACTTTTGTCCCATTATATTTGGTAGACCCTTCTTGAATACTGTTAATGCTAAGATAGACTGCGAAAAGGATATTGTTACTGTTGGTTTAGGGGATATGTCTCATGATTTTAATTTTGCTAAATTTCGTAGACAACCCCATGATAAAGAATTGCCTAGTAAAGATGAAATTATTGGTCTTGCTTCTATTGTCGTGCCTCCTAATGATCCTTTAGAACAATATTTGCTAGACCATGAAAATGATATGTTTATGAATGAAAGAAGGGAAATAGATGAAGTATTCTTTAAACAGGGACCTATTTTGAAACACAACTTGCCTGTTGAAATTCTAGGGGATCCTCCTCCACCCAAGGATGATCCCGTGTTTGAGCTTAAACCATTACTTGATACTCTTAAATATGCTTATCTTGATGAAAAGAAGATATATCCTGTTATTATTAGTGCTAACCTTTCAGAGCAGGAAGAAGAGAAATTATTGAAAACTCTGAAGAAGCACCGTGCTGCTATTGGATATACTCTTGATGATCTTAAGCGCATTACTCCCACTCTATGCCAGCACAAAATAAAATTGGAGAAAGATGCTAAACCAGTTGTTGATCACCAACGACAGTTGAATCCCAAGATGAAAGAAGTGGTAAGAAATGAAATACTAAAGCTTCTCGAGGCAGGTATAATTTATCATGTTGCTGATAGTCAGTGGGTAAGTCCTGTCCATTGTGTCCCTAAGAAGGGAGGTATTACTATTGTTCCTAATGATAAAGACGAATTGATCCCAAAAAGAATTGTTACAGGTTATAGAATGGTAATTGATTTCCGCAAATTAAATAAAGCTACTAGAAAGGATCCCTTTACCTTTTATTGATCAAATGCTAGAAAGATTATCCAAACATACACATTTTTGCTTTCTAGACGGTTATTCTGGTTTCTCTCAAATACCTGTGTCAAAAGAGGATCAGGGAAAGACCACTTTTACTTACCCTTTCGGTACCTTTGCTTATAGACGTATGCCTTTTGGTTTATGCAATGCACCTGCTACCTTTCAAAGATGTATGACGGCTATATTCTCTGACTTTTGTGAAAAGATTGTTGAGGTTTTCATGGATGATTTCTCCGTGTATGGAACTTCTTTTGATGATTGCTTACGAAACCTTGATCGAGTTTTGCAGAGATGTGAAGAAACTAATCTTGTCTTGAATTGGGAGAAGTGCCACTTTATGGTTAATGAAGGTATTGTCTTGGGGCATAAAATTTCTGAAAGAGGTATTGAAGTTGATAAAGCTAAAATTGATGCTATTGAAAAGATGTTGTGTCCTAAGGACATTAAAGGTATAAGAAGTTTCCTTGGTCATGCTGGTTTTTATAGGAGGTTCATTAAAGACTTCTCAAAAATTTCTAGGCCTCTGACTAATCTCTTACAAAAAGATGTTCCTTTTGTCTTTGATGATGATTGTGTAGAAGCATTTGAAATACTTAAGAAAGCCTTGATTTCTGCACCTATTGTTCAGCCACCTGATTGGAATTTACCCTTGAAATTATGTGTGATGCTAGTGATTATGCTGTAGGTGTTGTTCTAGGACAAAGAGTTGATAAGAAATTAAATGTTATCCAATATCCTGGTAAAACTCTAGACAGTGCCCAGAGAAATTATGCTACTACTGAAAAAGAATTTTTAGCAGTTGTATTTGCTTGTGATAAGTTCAGACCTTATATTGTTGATTCTAAAGTAATTGTTCACACTGATCATGCTGCTATTAAATACCTTATGGAAAAGAAAGATGCTAAACCTAGACTTATTAGATGGGTTCTCTTGCTACAAGAATTTGATTTGCATATTATTGATAGAAAGGGAGCTGAGAACCCCGTTGCAGACAACTTATCTAGGTTAGAGAATGTTCTTGATGACCCACTCCCTATTGATGATAGTTTTCCTGATGAACAATTAGCTGTCATAAATGCTTCTCGTACTGCTCCCATGGTATGCTGATTATGCTAATTACATTGTTGCTAAATTTATACCACCTAGTTTCACATACCAGCAAAAGAAAAAGTTTTTCTATGATTTAAGACATTATTTCTGGGATGACCACACCTTTATAAAGAAGGAGTAGATGGTGTTATTAGACATTGTGTACCTGAGCATGAACAGGAACAGATCCTACGCAAGTGTCCCTCCGAAGCTTATGGAGGACACCATGCTGGAGATAGAACTGCGCATAAGGTATTGCAATCCGGTTTTTATTGGCCTACTCTTTTCAAAGATGCCCGTAAGTTTGTCTTGTCTTGTGATGAATGTCAAAAAATTGGCAATATTAGTAGACGTCAAGAAATGCCTATGAACTATTCACTTGTTATTGAACCATTTGATGTTTGGAGCTTTGATTATATGGGACCGTTTCCTTCCTCTAATGGGTATACACATATTTTAGTTGCTGTTGATTACGTTACTAAGTGGGTAGAAGCTATTTCAACTAATAGTGATGATCATAACACCTCTATTAAGATGCTTAAAGAAGTTATTTTTCCGAGGTTTGGAGTCCCTAGATACTTAATGATGGATGGTGCTTCACATTTTATTCATGGTGCTTTTCGTAAAATGCTTGCTAAGTATGATGTTAATCATAGAATTGCATCTTCATACCACCCACAGTCTAGCGGTCAAGTATAACTGAGTAATAGAGAGATTAAATTAATTTTGCAAAAGACTGTTAATAGATCTAGAAAGAATTGGTCCAATAAACTTAATGATGCATTATGGGCCTATAGAACTGCATATAAAAATCCTATGGGTATGTCTCCGTATAAAATGGTTTATGGAAAAACATGCCATTTACCTCTCGAACTAGAACATAAGGCATATTTGTAACGCCCGAATATTTAAGCTACAGTAATCCTCTGTTAATGAGGCCACGTCACCATTGTTACTGTTGCTAAACTCTCGTTGATTTGAAACCGGTTGAAAATTCAAATTTAATTTAAAGTCAAAAATACAAGTTCTCAAATGTCAAAACTAAAATCTACAAACTGTGGCAAATATTCCGTAAGTAATTGTGGTGGTGAACCGATATGTTTTTAAAGTGTTTTAGTGCACTAAAATAAATAAAACAGTAGCTAAAATAATTAAACAAATGCCTTTTATAATTTCTAGGATATCAAAGTAATTTATTCGAATACCAAACTTTTTGTGGCAGAGGTATAACTGGTAGTACTAATTTAGAAACTACTTTTGTATTTTAACTAAACTAAAATAATGTGAAACTTAAAAAAAAGACAAGAGATAAAATAATAATAATAAGAAAATCCCCTGGGCCTTGGCCCACCTAGCCCCCACCGGTCGCCTACTCCTCCTGTTCCCCTGGCGCGGTCGCTACAGGGGCGGGTCGTCCCCGACCGCCTCGCTGGCGCCGACGGGGAGGGGATAAGGACCCCCCTCGCCCCCTCGATTCCCTCGTCCGCTCTCATCCACTCCACCTTCCCCTCCTCTCTCTCCCTGTCAAACCCTAGCCCTACTCCCCTTCCCCCACTCGCGCCGCTTCCTCCTTCCCCGAGCAAAGCTGCCGCCACCGCTCACCATAGCCATGGCCACCGGCCAGGCCTTGCCGACCCGAGGTGTCCAGGAGGACCCTCGTCTTCAACCACGTCGCTTGCGCCCCTGGATCAAGGCGGGGGAACCACCGAACGTCTCCTTCGACCTACTCTTCTCCGCCCCGGCCACCGCGACCTCGTCGTCGATCTACCGCGCCGCGTCCTCTCCGGCCTCCCCATGCTTCTCCGCGGCACCGCTGTGAGCCGCCGTTCATTCCCCCTTCTCCCTTTATTTCTTCTCGTCGCCGTAGGACGTCGCCACCGCCCGGACCTCTCCGTCCGCTCCTGTGCGCCTGCGCTCGCGCGTCTGAGCCCGCCTCGCTCCCACGCGTGCTCTGCCGTGCTCCCCATGCCCTGGTCACGCGCCCGCGGCTCCTTGACCCCGCGCTGGTCGCGCCCGCCCGGGGTCCCCTGCTCGCCCCGCGCATGTCCAGCCGCTTGCCGCGCGCCGCCTCCCCTGCCTGCTGTTGTGCTGATGCAGCTGCTACTTTGCTGCTGCCGTCGCCAGGCCCTGCAGTCGCTCGCGATGCCGCGTTCGGGCCTCGTCCTGCCTCGCCTCCGGTCGCTGCCCTTGCGTGCCCCGCGCCGGCCGCGCGCCCGCACGCGCCCTCCAGCGCTTGGCCGCGCCCGCACCACGCCGCTGCCCACCGTTGCTCTGCCTGTACTGATGCTAGTACTGTTGGTGCTGCATAGTTAGCCTTTTAATTTCTACGTCGACTAAGCCCCTAAACAGCCTCTAATCAGCGGTTAAACAGTTTTTAATATGTGTAAAAATAATATGAATAGTTAGTACACTTGACAAGGTTCAAATGTTTCCATTGGACCAAATTCACTTGATGCATGGATTACATCCTATGAAAATCATAAATTGCTATCTTCTGTTAAACAGAGAACATATTTATTCTCTAGCTTTGCGTGTTGTGTGTGTGCGCTGTGCGTGTGGCCGGCTGGGTTCTGCCCAGTAGTGGCCGGCCCTTGTTAGTACTAGGTTTAGCTAGTTATATTAATTAGTGCTAAGTTAGTCTAGTAGTAGATGACACGAAGGCCCCCATTAAATAAGTTAGGTTTATTTAATTGTTTAGGTAAATAGTCCATGACATGTTGACTAGTCAAATTGACTTGGTCAATTTGAATTAAAAGTAATTTAGGAAATCTAGAATATTATTAAAACTTTGAAAAATTATGTAAATTAACCCATAATTCGGATCGAAAAACTTTGTACATGAAAGTTGCTCAGAACGATGAGACGAATCCGAATACGCGGTCCATTCGCCCGCTACATGTCTCTATCATAGAAAATGTCGAACCTTTTCCCTCGGTTCATCTGTCTGACAAACGTCCGGAACCGGGAAAACTTTCCCGGATGTTATCCCCCTCTATCGGTATCGCGTAGCACTGCGTTAGAACACCTCTAGCACCGCTTATTGTCTTGTTATCCATATGTTTGCGTGCATTTACTGTTTCTTCCCCCCCTCTTCTTTCTGGTAGACCCCGAGACCGCAGTTGATGCCCCTGTGATCGTCTACGTCACCGACGACATTTCTTCCCTTCCAACGGATCTTCCAGGCAAGCCCCCCCTTTGATCATCCCGATATCGCGCATTCCATTCTCTCATGCTTGCATTAGATTTTGCTACTATAATTGATTGCTCCTATTCTGATGCATAGCCTGCTTTTGTACCTACTATTGTTACCTACCTGCTTATCCTAAACAGCTTAGTATAGATTGGTTAGTGATCCATCAGTGACCCCCACCTTGTCCTTGTTGCCCCTGCTTCATCATCGATGACTCGATCAACGTGATCGACGACCAGAGCCCGACACCTCACATCACATCACGCCCCTTTTGTTGCTCGACTCTGCAGAGCTACTATCGAGTGCCGAGGATGATCCCTCATAACGCACTCCTGATGATAATTCTGTAGTGTAGCTATTCGGTCGTGGTCATCGAGGGTGATTTCCTCTTTCACCATTCCCGATACGGCTCTGTCGTGCAACACCTTAAGTGTGAACCTTGAGGCTGGTCCCTCTTACGTTCACCTTGATGATTACATTGAGTGGAATCCACCGGGGGTGATTCCTCGGGTTTTCCCCTTGATGTCTGGACACACAGTTACCTTGACTTTACTTGAGACCGTTGTGAAAGCCGGGCGGGCCCGGAGAGCACGCGTGCGATGTGACGGTGGCGGCTGGCTGTTTAGCGGTATCACCCAAGAGGGGGTGATAGCTCCGGACTTGTCCCGACAGCCGTCACTTCTTTTAATAATGCACTAACAGGTTTGGGTATTTGTTCTGAGTTGGCCTTTGGCCTTTACGCACTAACCACCACGCGAGAATAGTTATGTGCCTCGACGTCGCAGTATCAGCCGAAGCTTTGTGAGACGTCCAGTTCAGTATTGCGGCACGGTCGGATCGTGCTGGCCATCCGAGGCGGTGCTGGTATCCACCCTGCTCGCAACGACCCGGAGTGCAACGGGCGATGGGCCCAAGACCCCGGGGTGCTTAGGATGTAGACCGGCGGGGACCTCTCTGCTGAGCCTAGGTAGGGCTGCGACGTGTTGATCTTCCGAGGCCGGGCATTGACCCCAGAAAGGTGTGTCCGGCCAGAATGATCGAACGTGTTGGGTAACGTGGTGCACCCCTGCAGGGAAGATATATATTCGAATACCGTGTCCTCGGTAATGGACGTTCAGACTTGTATCCTGATCTTATACAACTAGAAATGGATACTTGAGATATGTGATGGATATGGCTCTGGGATTGCTTTCTCGCAGGGAGTCAAGGAAGGATCTCTGGGCATTAATGTTACAACATGTTTGATAATTATAAACTGCTATTCTTTACTCTTCTACATGCTGCAAGATGCTTGGAGCTGCTTGAAGATGCTAGTCTTCGATAGGCTAGGCCTTCCCCTCTATTCTCGCATTTTGCAGTTCAGTCCACAGATATAGCCCTTCCATTTGATACCAATGCATACTTAGTATAGATCTAATGCTTACGAGTACTTTGGATGAGTACTCACGGTTGCTTTGCTACCCCTTTTCCCCCTTCCTTCTTCTTTCCGATTGATGCAACCAGATGGTGGATCCTTAGAGCCAGATGCCACCGCTGACGGATGCTACTACATGGAGGCCGCCGAAGACCAGGAGTAGTTAGGAGGTCCCAGGCAGGAGGCCTTGCCTCTTCGATCGTTGATGTTTGTGCTAGCCTTCTTAAGGCATCCTTGTTTAACTTATGTCTGTACTCAGATATTGTTGCTTCCGCTGACGCTTGTGTATCGAGCTTGTATTCGAGCCCTCGAGGCCCCTGACTTGTAATATGAAGCTTGTATTATTTTATTTGTGTCTAGAGTTGTGTTGTGATATCTTCCCGTGAGTCTCTGATCTTGATCGTACACGTTTACGTGTATGATTAGTGTACGATTGAATCGGGGGCGTCACAAGTTGGTATCAGAGCCGACTGCCTGTAGGATCCCTTTTTCCAACTCCTTGGCCGAAGTTGAGTCTAGTCTTTGAAAAATTGATTTACTAACATGGCTTTGTGGCTTATGGGCCCACGTCGCCAATGGGTGGTATTAGGATCTTTTGCTCCTCGTCTATACTCTAGGACTCTGATCTCTCCTCTATTCGGGTTAAATGATTTTGCTAACTCTAACATTAGGATCTCGTGATTACATCCATCCGGAGAGTTGTATTACACCTTTCTCGAATTGAGAGCCAAGTTCTGCTTCATAATATTCACTGACCACAGGATCCTATTGTTGAGGGCACCCTGCGTCGTCACTTGCAAATTCCTCGCTCCAATGGTTTTTCTCCGACATTGACGTGGTCCTTGCTATGTCCCGGTGTCGTATCCCTCTATCGCATGCATACGTGCCGCCTAGTATGTCTAAGGTTCTTCTCTTGTCCGAACTCATACAAACAACGTGTAATTGGCTCTACACATGTATTGGTATGTCTTTAATGACTACTGCTTTGTACATAATGCGCCTTTGCTCTTTGTTCATGTTACTTCATGAATGATTACATACACCTGCTCCACCCCTTGCTAAACTACCCCCGGTTGCATTTCAGCAAGATGGCTAGACCTGCTTGTCGTGGCCATGGTGGCGACAATCCACCACCTCCAGAATACATGGCCGGAATGATACAATAGTTTGATGTTGAATCACCAGTTTATGGTATGAGTCATGGCTCAGTTCCCACATCCCAAAATGAATCAACAACCCACCCCAGTGACTTTGTAAGACTTTGCGCGTCTCAACCCTGTCATCTACCGCTGCTAAACTCAGCCCCTTGGTGTTGATGACTGGCTTCATAACATCACTTTCGAGTTGGAGTTTGCTAATGTAGCCCCTGCCAACTATGTCACCTTCGCGGCTTATTACCTGAAAGGTCCCGCTGCTCAATGGTGGAACAACCACAGTCGTTGCTTACCTGTTGGAACCACCATCACTTGGCTGGAATTCCAAGCTGCATTCCGTGGGCCAATGTCGAACCACCATGGTTAGTCACAACGTCCCCGTTGAAACTGAAGGGTTGGAATTCCATATTCCCCCATTGTTTTGAAGTCATCCAATATTGACCTCATTCTGGGCATGGAATGGATGAAAACATATACCGCTTCTACACTAAAACCGTTCATCTACTACCTCCTTCAAATGAGATAGTAGGCTACCATGCTCATCTTCTTCGTAATGTCGAAGTACGAATTTATTCCATGAATGCGTTAAACTCTTCTCCTTTTGTGAGAAATGATAACGCTCCTTCACGAATGTTTGCATTGAAGTTATGGCGATATTTCCTTTTGGTACTCGTCGCGAGATCTTCACCGATCATTGAAGTCTGAAGTAATTATTTCTCGGCTAGATCTGGATCTCCATCAGTAGCGATGTATGGAAACAATCACAGACTATGACTACGGTATTTCTTATACCCCTGGCAAAGCTAGTGTCATAGCCAATGCCCTGAGTCGCAAGTCTTACTACAAAAACCACATGGCTTATAAAGATCAACCCCAACACGACGATCTCACATTCAAAGAGCATCTGATCCGCATTCTTGTTCAAGCTGAACGTCGCAACTGTCTGAGGGCTATCAAATTTCATGAAATTCAGTGGTAAAATCATTCTGAACATGAAGCCACTTCGAAACGCGAGGATCGTCTTCGTGACGAATACCCCGCTTTGATTCCTTCTACCTCCTAAATCTCGGGACGAGATTTCTTGTAGTGGAGGAGAATTGTAACGCCCGAATATTTAAGCTACAGTAATCCTCTGTTAATGAGGCCACGTCGCCAATGTTACTGTTGCTAAACTCTCGTTGATTTGAAACCGGTTGAAAATTCAAATTTAATTTAAAGTCAAAAATAAAACTTCTCAAATGTCAAAACTAAAATCTACAAACTGTGGCAAATATTCCGTAAGTAATTGTGGTGGTGAACCAATATTTTTGTAAAGTGTTTTAGTGCACTAAAATAAATAAAACAGTAGCTAAAATAATTAAACAAATGCCTTTTATAATTTATAGGATATCAAAGTAATTTATTCGAATACCAAACTTTTTGTGGCGGAGGTATAACTGGTAGTACTAATTTAGAAACTACTTTTGTATTTTAACTAAACTAAAATAATGTGAAACTTAAAAAAAGAAAAAAGAAAGACAAGAGATAAAATAATAATAATAATAATAATAATAATAATAATAAGAAAAGCCCATAGGCCTTGGCCCACCTTGGCCAACTGGCCCACCTAGCCCCCACCGGTCGCCTACTCCTGTTCCCCTGGCGCGGTCGCTACAGGGGCGGGTCGCCCCCGACCGCCCCGCCGGTGCCGACGGGGAGGGGATAAGAACACCCCTCGCCCCCTCGATTCTCTCGTCCGCTCTCATCCACTCCACCTTCCCCTCCTCTCTCTCCCTGTCAAACCCTAGCCCTACTCCTCTTCCCCCACTCGCGCTGCTTCCTCCTTCCCCGAGCAAAGCTGCCGCCACCGCTCACCATAGCCATGGCCACCGGCCAGGCCTCGCCGACCCAAGGTGTCCAGGAGGACCCTCGTCTTCAACCACGTCGCCTGCGCCCCTGGATCAAGGCGGGGGAACCACCGAACGTCTCCTTTGACCTACTCTTCTCCGCCCCGGCCACCGCGACCTCGTCGTCGATCTACCGCGCCGCGTCCTCTCCGGCCTCCCCATGCTTCTCCGCGGCACCGCTGTGAGCCGCCGTTCATTCCCCCTTCTCCCTTTATGTCTTCTCGTCGCCGTAGGACGTCGCCACCGCCCGGACCTCTCCGTCCGCTCCTGTGCGCCTGCGCTCGCGCGTCTGAGCCCGCCTCGCTCCCACGCGTGCTCTGCCGTGCTCCCCATGCCCTGGTCACGCGCCCGCGGCTCCTTGACCCCGCGCTGGTCGCGCCCGCCCGGGGTCCCCTGCTCGCCCCGCGCATGTCTAGCCGCTTGCCGCGCGCCGCCTCCCCTGCCTGCTGTTGTGCTGATGCAGCTGCTACTTTGCTGCTGCCGTCGCCAGGCCCTGCAGTCGCTCGCGATGCCGCGTTCGGGCCTCGTCCTGCCTCGCCTCCGGTCGCTGCCCTTGCGTGCCCAACGCCGGCCGCGCGCCCGCACGCGCCCTCCAGCGCTTGGCCGCGCCCGCACCACGCCGCTGCCCACCGTTGCTCTGCCTGTACTGATTCTAGTACTGTTGGTGCTGCATAGTTAGCCTTTTAATTTCTACGTCGACTAAGCCCCTAAACAGCCTCTAATCAGCGGTTAAACAGTTTTTAATATGTGTAAAAATAATATGAATAGGTAGTACACTTGACAAGGTTCAAATGTTTCCATTGGACCAAATTCACTTGATGCATGGATTACATCCTATGAAAATCATAAATTGCTATCTTCTGTTAAACAGAGAACATATTTATTCTCTAGCTTTGCGTGTTGTGTGTGTGCGCTGTGCGTGTGGCCGGCTGGGTTCTGCCCAGTAGTGGCCGGCCCTTGTTAGTACTAGGTTTAGCTAGTTGTATTAATTAGTGCTAAGTTAGTCTAGTAGTAGATGACACGAAGGCCCCCATTAAATAAGTTAGGTTTATTTAATTGTTTAGGTAAATAGACCATGACATGTTGACTAGTCAAATTGACTTGGTCAACTCGAATTGAAAGTAATTTAGAAAATCTAGAATATTATTGAAACTTTGAAAAATCATGTAAATTAACCCGTAACTTGGATCGAAAAACTTTATACATGAAAGTTGCTCAGAACGATGAGACGAATCCGAATACGTGGTCCGTTCGCCCGCCACACGTATCTATCATAGCAAACGTCGAATCTTTCCCCATGGTTCATCTGTCTGACAGACGTCCGGAAGCGGGAAAACTTTCCCGGATGTTATCCCCCTCTATCGGTATCGTGTAGCACTGCGTTAGAACACCTCTAGCACCACTTATTGTCTTGGTATCCATATGTTTGTGTGCATTTACTGTTTCTTCCCCACCCCCTCTTCTTTCCGGTAGACCCCGAGACCGCAGCTGATGCTCTTGTGATCGTCTACGTCACCGACGACATTTCTTCCCTTTCAACGAAGCTTTCAGGCAAGCCCCCCTTTGATCATCCCGATATCGCCCATTCCATTCTCTCATGCTTGCATTAGATTTTTCTACTGTAATTGATTGCTCCTATTCTGATGCATAGCCTGCTTTTGTACTTGCTATTGTTACCTACCTGCTTATCCTAAACTGCTTAGTATAGGTTGGTTAGTGATCCATCAGTGACCCCCACCTTGTCCTTGTTGCCCCTGCTTCATCATCGATGACTCGATCAACGTGATCGACGACCAGAGCCCAACACCTCACATCACATCACGCCCCTTTTGTTGCTCGACTCTGCAGAGCTACTATCGAGTGCCGAGGGTGATCCCTCATAACGCACTCCTGATGATAATTCTGTAGTGTAGCTATTCGGTCGTGGTCATCAAGGGTGATTTCCTCTTTCACCATTCCCGATACGGCTCTGTCGTGCAACACCTCAAGTGTGAAACTCGAGGGTGGTCCCTCTTACGTTCACCTTGATGATTACATTGAGTGGAATCCACCGGGGGTGATTCCTCGGGTTTTCCCCTTGATGTCTGGACACACAGTTACCTTGACTTTACTTGAGACCGTTGTGAAAGCCGGGCGGGCCCGGAGAGCACCCATGCGATGTGACGGTGGCGGCTGGCTGTTTAGCAGTATCACCTAGGAGGGGGTGATAGCTCCGGACTTGTCCCGACAACCGTCACTTCTTTTAATAATGCACTAACAGGTTTGGGTATTTGTTCTGAGTTGGCCTCTGGCCTTTACGCACTAACCACCACGCGAGAATAGTTATGGGCCTCGACGTCGCAGTATCAGCCGAAGCTTTGTCAAACGTCTAGTTCAGCATTGCGGCACGGTCGGATCGTGCTGGCCATCCGAGGCGGTGCTGGTATCCACCCTGCTCGCAACAATCCGGAGTGCAACGGGCGATGGGCCCAAGACCCCGGGGTGCTTAGGATGTAGACCGGCAGGGACCTCTCTGCTGAGCCTAGGTAGGGCTGCGACGTGTTGATCTTCCGAGGCCGGGCATTGACCCCAGAAAGGTGTGTCCGGCCAGAGTGATCGAGCGTGTTGGGTAACGTGGTGCACCCCTGCAGGGAAGATATATATTCGAATACCGTGTCCTCGGTAATGGACGTTCAGACTTGTATCCTGATCTTATACAACTAGAAATGGATACTTGAGATATGTGATGGATATGTGGCTCCGGGATTGCTTTCTCGCAGGGAGTCGAGGAAGGATCTCTGGGCATTAATGTTACAACATGTTTGATAATTATAAACTGCTATTCTTTACTCTTCTACATGCTGCAAGATGCTTGGAGTTGCTTGAAGATGCTAGTCTTTGATAGGCTAGGCCTTCCCCTCTATTCTGGCATTCTGCAGTTCAGTCCACGGATACAGCCCTTCCATTTGATACCAATGCATACTTAGTATAGATCTGATGCTTGCGAGTGGATGAGTACTCACGGTTGCTTTGCTACCCCTTTTCCCCCTTCCTTCTTCTTTCCGATTGATGCAACCAGATGGTGGATCCTTAGAGCCAGATGCCACCGCCGACGGATGCTACTACATGGAGGCCGCTGAAGATCAGGAGTAGCTAGGTCCCAGGCAGGATGCCTTGCCTCTTCGATCGTTGATGTTTGTGCTAGCCTTCTTAAGGCATCCTTGTTTAACTTATGTCTGTACTCAGATATTGTTGCTTCCGCTGACGCTTGTGTATCGAGCTTGTATTCGAGCCCTCGAGGCCCCTGGCTTGTAATATGAAGCTTGTATTATTTTATTTGTGTCTAGAGTTGTGTTGTGATATCTTCCCGTGAGTCCCTGATCTTGATCGTACACGTTTACATGTATGATTAGTGTACGATTGAATCGGGGGCGTCACAATATTGGGCTATTAAAGAGCTCAATTATGATTTCAAACTTGCTGGTGAGAAGAGACTATTTGGCATTAGCTCACTTGATGAGTGGAGAACCCAGGCCTACGAGAATGCCAAACTGTTTAAAGAAAAAGTTAAAAGATGACATGACAAAAGGATACAAAAGCGTGAGTTTAATGTAGGTGATTATGTTTTGTTATACAACTCTCGTTTAAGATTTTTTGCAGGAAAAATCCTCTCTAAATGGAAAGGTCCTTACGTTATCGAGGAGGTTTATCGTTCCGGTGCCATAAAAATCAACAACTTCGAAGGCATAAATCCAAAGATGGTGAACGGTCAAAGAATCAAACATTATATCTCAGGTAATCCCATAATGTTGAAACCAATGTTATTGACACCGTAACCCCGGAGTACATAAGGGACACTTTCCAAAACGTTTCAAACTCCGAAAAGGAATAGGTATGTGGTACGGTAAGTAAACCGACTCCAAAATAGTTCTAATAGCAATTTCTCTCCGTTTTGGAATATTTAAGAAAATAGAAAATAAGAATTAGTCCGAAAGGGACACGAGGCATCCACGGGGGTGGAGGGCGCGCCCTACCCCCTGGGCACGCCCCCTGCCTCGTGGGCACCTCGTGTGCCCTCCGGACTCCATTTTCTTGCACGATACTTCTTTTGGTCGGTAAAAATTTATTATATAATCTCCCGAATGTTTTGACCACGGTACCACGACAAAATCCTCTGCTTTTGTTTCGACCTGTTTTTCTGACAGATCTAGATCACCATGACGTCTTCAAGCGCCCCCAAGGACAAATTTTTCGAGAAGGTCATCAACCCCTACCTCGTGGAGGTGCTGCAACACCCTCAAACCATTGAGATGCGTGAGGGGGTGCTGCACATCCGCGATGTTGGGGGACCAAGGAGGACCGGAAGCGTGGAGACAAGACTCGAAGCAATGGAGCAACAAGTTTTGAAGTGCCAGGGGATGGTGGAATGCGGACTCAACGCCAACCACATGATGATCGCGGAGTTCACCAACAACCACAAGCTGGATGCCAAGAACATTGGGGAGACCATCTCCAAGCTTCACGAGAAAATCGAGCACTTCCAAGCCCAGATCTATGACCTGCAAAACCAAAACTGTGAGTATGAATATAGATTCAAGAGGATGAGTTTGGCTGCAGATTTGAGGATCTCGGAGACTCGATCATCCTTCTATGATGGTGAGCCTATGCCTTGGAAGATGGACGACAAGCCTATATCATCAACAACTCCATCATCACCACCTCTGAAGAAAGAGACATAAATACATGGGCACTCCCCTTGGCAACTGCCAAGCTTGGGGGAGGTGCCCCGGTATCGTATCACCATCACACTTCTATCTTTACCGTTTTTCTTAATTCGATCCTTTTGGTTATATCTTGATCTAGTAGAATGAAGTTTAGTTTGATCTAGCTTTGAGTTTTTGTGTTGATCCTTATCCAGGTAATCGAGTCCGTGAGCTATATATAATAAAGATTAGTCTTGAGTCGATGGCTTAATTATCTTGCTATGATCTTGAGGGAATAACAGAAAAAAGGGAAGAATAAAAAGAAATAAAGAGATCATATTGATCTTATGGAGAGTAATGACTTCACATATAAAGAGTATGATGAATAAAAGTTGTTGAGAGTTTACAAACATAGTTTTGGTCATCGTTGCAATTAATAGGAAGTAATAAAGAAAGAGAGGTTTTCACGTATAAATATACTATCTTGGACATCTTTTATGATTGTGAGCACTCATTAAAATATGACATGATAAAAAGTTGATGTTGGACAAGGAAGACAACATAATGGGTTATGTTTTCTTATATCCGAAATAAATTATATTGTCATGGATCATCCAACATGTTGAGCTTGCCTTTCCCCCTCATGCTAGCCAAATTCTTTGCATCAAGTAGAGATACTACTTGTGCTTCCAAATATCCTTAAACCTAGTTTTGCCATGAGAGTCCACCATATCTACCTATGGATTGAGTAAGATCCTTCAAGTAAGTTGTCATTGTTGCAAGCAATAAAAATTGCTCTCTAAACATGTATGGTCTATTAGTGTGGAGAAAATAAGCTTTATACGAGCTTGTGATATGGAAGAAATAAAAGCGACAGACTACATAATAAAGGTCCCTATCCCAAGTGGCAATATAAAGTGACGTTCTTTTGCAATAAGATTTTGTGCATCCAACCATAAAAGCACATGACAACCTCTGCTTCCCTCTGCGAAGGGCCTATCTTTTATTTTTGTCTTATACCTTATACAAGAGTCATGGTGATCTTCACTTTTCCCTTTTACACTTTATCCTTTGGCAAGCATTATGTGTTGGAAAGATCCTGATGTATATATCCAATTGGATGTGGGTTTTCATAAAGCATTATGTTGACGTTACCCTTGAGGTAAAAGGTTGGGAGGCAAAACTATAAGCCCCTATCTTTCTCTGTGTCCGATTAAGACTTCATACCCATAAGTATTGCGTGAGTGTTAGCAATTGTGAAAGACTAAATGATAGTTGAGTATGTGGACTTGCTGAAAAGCTCTTATATTGACTCTTTCCGATGTTATGATAAATTGTAATTGCTTCAATGACTGAGATCATAGTTTGTTAGTTTTTAATGAAGTTTCTGATTCATACCTTACATTGTGAATAGATTGTTACTTCAGCATAAGAAATCATATGACAATATATATATGTTGCTATTCTAAGAATGATCATGATGCCCTCATGTCCGTATTTTATCTTATCGACACCTCTATCTCTAAACATGTGGACATATTTTTCGATATCGGCTTCCGCTTGAGGACAAGCGAGGTCTAAGCTTGGGGGAGTTGATACGTCCATTTTGCATCATGCTTTTATATCGATATTTATTGCATTGTGGGCTACTATTACACATTATGTCACAATAATTATGCCTTTTCTCTCTTATTTTACAAGGTTTACATGAAGAGGGAGAATGCCGGCAGCAGGAATTCTGGGCTGGAAAAGGAGCAAATATTAGAGACCTATTCTGCACAACTCCAAAAGTCCTGAAACTCCACGAAGGTCAGTTTTGTAATATATAAAAAATATTGGGCAAACAAAGCACCAGAGGGGGGCCACCCACCGTCCACGAGGGTGGAGGGCGCGCCCCCTGCCTCGTGGGCCACCTGGAAGCCCCTCGATGCCCATCTTCTGGTATAAGGTATCTTTTGCCCTGGAAAAAATCAGAAGGAAGCTTTCAGGATGAAGCGCCGCCGTCTCGAGGCGGAACCTTGGCGGAACCAATCTAGGGCTCCGATGGAGCTGTTCTGCCAGGGAAACATCCCTCCGGGAGGGGGAAATCGTCACCATCGTCATCACCATCGATCCTCTCATCGGGAGGGGGTCAATCTCCATCAACATCTTCAGCAGCACCATCTCCTCTCAAACCCTAGTTCATCTCTTGTATCCGATCTTTGTCTCAAAACCTCAGATTGGTACCTGTGGGTTGCTAGTAGTGTTGATTACTCCTTGTAGTTGATGCTAGTTGGTTTATTCGGTGGAAGATTATATGTTCAGATCCTTTATGCACATTAATACCCCTCTGATTATGAACATGAATATGATTTGTGAGTAGTTACGTTTGTTCCTGAGGACATGGGAGAAGTCTTGTTATAAGTAGTCATGTGAATTTGGTATTCGTTCGATATTTTGATGAGATGTATGTTGTCTTTCCTCTAGTGGCGTTATGTGAACGTCGACTACATGACACTTCACCATTGTTTGGGCCTAGGGGAAGGCATTGGGAAGTAATAAGTAGATGATGGGTTGCTAGAGTGACAGAAGCTTAAATCGTAGTTTATGCGTTGCTTCGTAAGGGACTGATTTGGATCCATATGTTTCATGCTATGGTTAGGTTTACCTTAATTCTTCTTTCGTAGTTGCGGATGCTTGCGAGGGGGGTTAATCATAAGTGGGATGCTTGTCCAAGGAAGGGCAGTACCCAAGCACCGGTCCACCCACATATCAAATTATCAAAGTAACGAACATGAATCATATGAGCATGATGAAAACTAGCTTGACGATAATTCCCATGTGTCCTCGGGAGCGCTTTCCTTTCTATAAGAGTTTGTCCAGGCTTGTCCTTTGCTACAAAACGGATTGGGCCACCTTGCTGCACCTTGTTTACTTTTGTTACTTTCTACCCGTTACGAATTACCTTATCACAAAACTATTTGTTACTGATAATTTCAGTGCTTGCAGAAAATACCTTACTGAAAACTGCTTGTCATTTCCTTTTGCTCGTCGTTGGGTTCGACACTCTTACTTATCGAAAGGACTACGATAGATCCCCTATACTTGTGGGTCATCAGGATAATAAAGCCGGCATCCCTGATAATTCAGGGCCTCTGTCGTTTCATTTCTGAGAATATGAGTCTTTATTGTCACTTCATTCGATCACTTGGGTGCTTCCTGCTTATTGAGCATAGCTATGATTACCCTCTTGATCCGGCTTGTACGCCATGATTACAAAATACTTGGGGGCTTCCTGCTCATTGAGCATAGCTATGACTACCCTACTGATCCGGCTTATACGCCTGGAATGCAATATTACTTGAGGGCTCCTTATTAATGAACAGAGCATTGTTGACCCTTGTAATAGGCTTGGACGCCAGGTGTATTCACCAAAAAAATCTGGGTTATCCTGCTGCCACTCCGGCCAGGTAATCTTGGAATGACTCGCCGTACTCTTGACAATCAATCTTGTAAAGACCCTGAATTAGTGAAAGTTAAAACGGCGATTGATCATGTGAGGTCCGGCTTACGGGTTTGAATTAAGGTTTAACTCAGCGGCTGCGTGGCCCTTGAATAACACTTGACATTGAGGTTTGGCAGCCTATGAAAGCCTTGTTTTCTGTTTTTTCTGATTTATATTTGATTTAAACATTTTTTGAGGTTCATCTTTTGTGCCATGTTGATACATGGTTGAAAACTGATTAGGGCCACGTCGCCTTATGGTTCATATATGAATATATCCGGAGTTTTATTAACCCGGCCTGGTTTTGGACTTTAAGTCACCAGTGTAATTATGTGCTTAGAGTGCTGTGCTCTAAGCTTTGGGATGTTACCCATTGCTGCATATGGCGTGATAAGCCGACAGTATGAATAAATTGAAGAGGGCATTGTGCTCTCAGTCTTTGGGCTGTTACCCTTACTGCACAACGTATGATAAGCCGATAGTGTGAACAAATATCACAGGTATGATATTTATTTTGTTGTGATTATATGAGGTTTTGATGAACCGGCCCTGGTTATGGACTATTTAGTCATCAGTGGTTTTTTATATGGGTATTGTGACCCGCCCTGGGGTAAACTGCCAGGGCACATGTTATCTGCTTATGTGCAGGAAAAAATGATAGGCATGGTCTGCATAATTGATGGTATTATAATCATAAGTGGCAGATCTTCAAATGATGGATCGACAGTGTTATGCAAATAAACACGCATGATGGCGTGACAGATCAGGGTTGTTTAACTAGCCTATTTCAAGGCATCTGATGGCCCAAAAGGATAAGTGTTTTTTGAGACATAGCATCCAAATGCTATGACTGGTAAACCGGCTCATGAATTAAGACTTCTAGTCTTGGCGGGTCGAAGCCTCCGGGTCATCCTGCGCTTCTTCTTCTTCTTGATTACCCATTTGCTGGAAGTCAGGCGTGGCCCAATTGATACCGGTCAAAGCTCTAAACACAGCCTCATCATCTATAAGATTTGATGGATCAATGTCAGAAGCGAAGGTATGCTTACGAGTCGGCGGGATGAGATCCACCTCCTGATGAACCGGCGCCTTCACCTTCTTGTTATCAGCATCATAAGTTGCCTGATATTGGGATAGGTCTGTGTCTTCAGCCAGTTTGCTTGCTACTAGACGCATTTCCCTTGCTATTTTTGCAAAGTCATCAGCGCTGAAGGGAGACCCATTCTGCTTGCCATGCCTTTGCCCGGCTTAGGGCATGGCGCCGGCTCTGGCAGCTGATCGCTTTAAATCCTCAATCCTTTGGGGCAGCACCGATAGCTTTTCAAGTGTTTCTTTGATGAGGGAGGGCGGCTGTTTCTTATGAATAGCAGCACAGATTGTCCGTTGAGCACCAGTGTATAGCTGCTCTACCAGAGTATAGACAGCCTTGAGCTTGATGCACATGTCTAAACCCAACTTGGTGCTTCGGGAGCCTACATTAGTAAAATTATTGGTAAACTGGTAGATGATTATGATATACTGTTGGTGCAAAGGAAAGTATTTTTTGTTACTTACCGAAGATGGCCGATGTCATGCTGTTGATTTGATGCTTTAAACCGGACAACTCGTCAGTTACCGGTTTAAGGGCTGCTTCGGCATCCTCTGCTCTTTTTAGTAAAGCTGCCTTCTCGGTCTCCCAGCCGGTTCTATCAGTACTGAAGCTCTGTTTCAACTGCTCAATGTTTTCCAATGCAGTCTTCAGCTCTGATTTGGCTTTTGAAGTCTCAGATTGTTGAGTTTGAATGTTGGCCCTCAGATCTTTGACTTGGGATCCCTTCTCATTTAGTTTCGCCTGCGACATGAATAACATGGAAGGTATTATGATCATGATTATTTTTGAAGTCCCAAGCACAATACAAGTATTTTGCTTGGCACTTGGGAGCTAATGCCTATTGCTCTTTTTTCAAGACAAGTTTCTATGATGACCCGGGCAAAATAATGTGATCCGGCTTATAAAGGCTACATACTTGGATGTTATTTTCATCCATGGTGATAAGTACCAGTTTATTCATGCTGATTAAACCGGCCCTTGGGGGCTACAGGGGCAAAGTTAATCACTTTTATTTGAAGTCCCGGCTTAACTTGATAGTTTAAGCCGGCCCTTGGGGGCTACTAGTTTTGATCTTCATTCATTTATGATTATCTAAAAGTCTATAGTATATTCAATTCTATTATATTCTATAGACTTGGCGGCTGATAGAGGTATATTTATGAAGAGGATTGTGCTGGATTACCTCAAAGCGCTCCTTCATTAGATTGACCAAGCCGGCTTCGAAGTCACGCTGGTGTGAAGACGGTTCAAATAACCAGAGTGAATTTCTTGAGCACTAAATTGAGCATAGCCTTCCAAGTCAACTTTCCATTTCCCTTTAACTGCTGCTAACAAGAATAAGTACGGAGAGATTGACCGATCACTTGAGGGAACGATCGAGGAGACCGATCTCCCTTTCGGCGTATTCCCTTTGGCTATATAATCGTGTGGTTTCTGGAAATTTTCAACAGCAGAGAATTCCTCCTTGGTGTTGTGTTTGGACAGCGCAATGGGGTTGCCTGGGGCCTGATAAGTTGTCCCAGTAATCATTATATCATCAGATTCTTGAGCTGGTTGAGCAGGACTGGGCAGTTTATCATTTTCTGGATCAACGTCCATGGCATCTTGAGTAATGGTTTGGTCTTCTGGAGGGGGATCATCCACAGCAGTTTCGGACACTTGATGCAAAGTTTCAGGTGTAACATGCTTCTCCGGTTCAGCAGTCTTGGATTCTTTAGCCGGTTTGTCAATTTTCTGTTTCTTGCTGGGCTTGGCTATACCACTGAAAAGGAAGTGTAAGACAGAGTTCATATGACAATTAAAAGAGCAACGTGGATAAATTTAACACTCTTACCCAGGCACGGTCTTGAAAGCCGGGATTTGAGTCCCAGTTGAGTCGCCGGAGGAGGAATGAGATGTTCCCTGATAGTTTGAATCAAACGGGTTAAGAGGTTGTCAAAAAAGACCCGCCTTGGGATAAGCTAAGTCAGAAATATTTGAAACCTCCGGTCGACGCTTGCGAGGTGCAGGTGTGTTGGGTAAGCCGGAGGAAAGGACTCCGCCGCCACTGTTCCGGGTTGTGCGGCGAGCTTCATGTTGCTGCTTCTTCAAAATAAAGTTGGGATCCAAATAAGCTAAAGGATGAGAAAACCTTACCTTCCGGCTTGCTTGACGAACTTCCTGTCTTGGCAAAGGTTCAGAGTCGGAGGAAAGGATAGTTACCTCTTCATCGTCTGCACGGCTAGCCTCCGCGTCATCCTGATAATGGTCATTGTCAATAAGATGTACAAATAATGAGCCAAGGGAATCAAGTTCTACCTCTGACTCGTCATCATCATCTTTATCATCCAAGTTGAATAACTCGGTAGGATTGGTCTTCTTTCTTAGCAGGCTTTTTGATAGCTTTGCTCTTCGTCTGGGTTTTCTTGGCCGGCTTATCCTGCAGCTTCTTAGTCCAAAAAGGTGAATCGGCCTGCAAAAATTAAATGGGTATGAAAAGACAATTTAAGGGAAGGTATGATTCAATTGTGAAATTGGTTAAAAGCTTACAACTGGCGGTTTGTTAAGGACGCAGAAAGGATTCAATCCGACTTTACTGCAGTCTTCCAAGCTCTCATTTAACAGAGATTTGGTCATATTATTGATGTCTTCGTCAGTCATTTTAATCTGACAGTGGCGTTGAGGATCTTTTAACTCGCCGGTGTACTCGCACATTAAGCCGGATCGGCGGCTTAAAGGCAAGACTCTCCGGGCGACCCAGCATCGAAGCAGATCAATTCCAGTCAAGCCATTAGCCATCAAGGCTCGGATCTTTGAAAAAACTGGCATATATTTCTTCCATTCTACTGTACTGATGCGATCTGGAAGAGGATGCCTGTTGCTAAGCCGGCTGGCGCGATAACCCGGAAGAGGATTTTCCCCTTCTGGAGAAGTGTCTTTGCAATAAAGCCAGTTTGGTTGCAGTCTTTGGGATGACTGGGCAGAGTGGCGGCTGGGAAAGTGGCTTCTTTCCGTCGCTGTATAGAAATACCGCCTAACTCTAGACTGGGCCCATCTGTGAATTCATTCTGCCGGTTTAAGTAATAAAATTCCCTAAATAACTCTACGGTGGGCTCCTGTTGAAGGTACACCACGCAGAATACTTGAAAGTTACAGATGTTTGAAACGGAATTTGGTCCAATATCTTGCGGATGGAGTTTAAAAAAATGTAGCACATCGCGGAAGAATTTTGAGTCGGGAGGGCTGAAGCCCCGAAGCATATGATCAGTGAAGACAATCACTTCACCATCCTTGGGCTCAGGAGGGGTTTCTGTGCCTGGTACCCTCCAATGAATGGCACCTTTTTTGGCTAGGACGCCTATTTGAACATACTCGTTCAAATCTTCTTCGGTGACCCGGGAAATGACCCAGTTGCATGCAGTGGCAGTTTTGCCCATTTTGAGGTTGAAGGCCTAAAAGAAAGAAATATTGCCGGTCTAAGGTTATGTTGTTAAGCCAGACCATTGATTCAAAAGTAAAGTGCTATAAACGGATGACGTGTTAAGCCGGACGGTGAGCATTGAAGTACACGGCTATTCATATTGGCAGCTTAAAAGGGGACTAATGGTACCTGCCGGGTTAAGGATTATGCTGTTAAACCGGCCGGGGTTAAAGGTCATATGACGGATTATGGTTTACGGTATAAGCCGCCATGGCAGTTATGGTATTTTAAATCTATCAGTGAAAATTTTGCTAAGAGATGGACAAATAGATTTCACAGATTGGAGCTATAATTTTAGATCCACAACAGTTCAGAAAATGCAGTAAATTCTAAACCTAATGTGGCGGCAGCAGGAAAGTTCGTGTGCTCCGATGAGATCTTCTATGAAGAGAAAGTATTCTGATGTTAAAACGAATGCTAAACTGCTACCGCATAAGTTTTATACATGTTCAGATCAAAAAGCTACTCGAGCTAAGGGAGAAAACGAAGAACGGCGAAGAACACCGACGAACAGAGCAAACCCTAATGCAGATCTGAGGTATAAGGAGATGAGTACTTACAGACGCTGATGGACAGCGGTGGTGCGCCGGCGTTCTCTGGTCTAGTCATGCTAATGCAGCGGCCTGAGATGATGCAGTGGACAGAGGTCGGCAGCGGCGGAGCTCGGGTCTGCAGAGGAGTCGCGGGGAGGAAGACGAAGATAAGGAGGCAAGGGGGAAAATGAAAAGGACCCCCATCCCTATTTATAAGAGGATGGATACAAGGCATGCGCGGGAATCGAGGAGGCCGAAATTATCATGTGGCTATGTGGACGCCTCGATTTTCGGGATGTTCATGAAAAGATAAGGATCTGTCAAGATTCTTGGCCTCGTGCGAAATTAATGTGAAATGACGTCATGGCGGGTTAAGGTGGTTCTGCGAGCTGACATCATGGAGGGTTACAGTGAGTTTCTAAAATGAACGATGCAAGATGTTGACAAGTCAAGTACTGAAGATTGATGTGAACAAGTTCAAATCAACCTAGGGCCTAATATTGGGGATATAACTACTAGGTATGACCCGCCCAGGAGGGGCCGGGTCATACCATTGGCGACTTATAAATGAAGATGGCGGGTCATGGAAAGCTTATTGACGGCCCAAGACCCAGAGGCGACTTGAGGCCCAAGAGGATGAACCGCCATATGTATGACTTGTGGTATAAGGCAAGTTTAGTTAGTCATCGAGCCGGACACGTTGTGTATGAGCCGACCGAGACTCTCTAAGCCGCCGGGCATCAACCTGTGTATATAAAGGGGTGACCCGTCGGCGGGTTAAGACAAGAAACAAGAGATCGAGAACTAGGTCAAGCGTATTCGCTCCCTGGTAATCGAAACCCAAGCAATACAACCCCAAAACTGGAGTAAGCCTTTACCTCCACCGCGAGGGGCCGAACCAGTAAAAACTCTCTGTGTCCTTTGTCCTGATTAACCCCTTTAAGCTAACCTAGTTGCGATGGCTCCACGACTAAGTCATTTCGCTAGGACATCTGCCGTGTTAAGTCCATGACATGGGGTGTAAGAGCATCTCCTAGAGATGATGCAAAATAAGGCAACCAAAAGAAAATTTAAGACATGACAGAGTAGGTTGTAGAGCACCAGAAAAATTTCTGCCATGAAACGGTTGCCCTAAAACTTGCAACCACTTTAGGAAGCACGAGGCAATCCGAGTTTGTTTGGTACTCTCTCCATTCATAAATATAAAATACTTATTGATATTTTAATGTAAACTACATAAAATGAGTGAACAAATACACTAAAATGTATCTATATACATTTAATTCAAAAAAAAAGTTAGAATATAACATATATGTGAATGGAGGGAATACTTGTTATTGTTACTATGTGCAATGGCTTATTGTGGTCAAGGGAGTATTATTATTTGCAACATTGCATGTTCTCAGCTTTATGATTATTTCCTCATCATGTGTAACTTTTGAAATGTTTTTTTTATGCGTTGTTCCCTAAAAAAGGTTGTTGGTCTGATGCACTGGTCTTTTCGGACCTTATCATGCCGGCTTTCTGACCGTTTACTACAACAAGATTTGTCTGGATCGTGTGAAAGAGGCGCGATGGCGCGCCATCACTCACTCTAGTGCTTGTAGTCGTCACTGGATAAGCTGCGGACATGGATGTACTTTGGGTTACTTCTGTTGTTCTTCATACTACCATGATGTTTAATGAATACATCTCAAATTTATATTAAAAAAGTCTTCCAAAGTGTACTTCCCTGAACATTTATAATAGATCCGATTTTCTTAAGTAAAAAAATTGGAATGCTTGCGCCGACAGGTGTTTGGCAAGATACACGGCCGGACGTACGGGGGCGTCCTCCTCGGCCGAACCCGAACGACCCACCGCCATGCGGGCCCGGGACGACCGAGCCGTTTATTGTTCCCGGGGCATCGGCGACGCGGTTCCAGCGCAGGGAGGCCTGGCACGGCCGTGAGGCCAACCACCACCAAAACATCCTCCGAGGAAGGAAGCCGCAGGCGGCCTCGCCCGGTCAGAAAACCAAAAGTAAAAGGAGGGGAGACCAAGGCGCCGTCTCCCGTCCGCCGTCTCCGCGCCGCGCGACCCCTTCGGCCCGGCCGTCCTCCCCGAACCCCCCCTCCGTCTGCTGCGCCGCCGCCCGCGAATCCGGGCCATGGAGGCGCTGTGGAAGCAGGCCTCCAGGCTCAAGGAGCAGGTCGCGCGCCAGGTGAGCCCCCGTCTCGCCCGACCGCCTCTCGCAGTTTTCTCGATCGATCTGGGTGGAGTGCCCCGAGCAGCTCGGGTGGGCGCGCACCGACAGTAGCCGCTTGGTGATGATGATGTACCTGTAATTGGCCCGGTATCTTATTTATGTGGAGTATGTGATAGAGAGGCAGTTGACCTTAGCAGCCTATTGATGCCGGAGTCCGGAGAAATGGATAGATAGAGATAGAGGGTTGGCAATTTACTGCGCTTGATCGTAGTTCAGAAGTGGGGGAAGTTGTGATCCTCAAGTAGAGCTTGAGGTGATCAAATTGGCTATTTTCTAAAAATAGCTGAGTTTTTACAGCAAAATGGAATAGAGGTTTGATTTGAAGGATACATATGTAGGTTTCTGATCAAAGAATTGCTCATGAATCATCGTTAATCATCCAAATATAGAACTGTCATAAGCCCATAAACACAATCTGTCCGGATACACACAGGAAACTCGTCCCTTGGGGGAAGAAATCCGAAGGCATTTTTTGGGGTCTCCAGCCATGACAGCAGCACAAGGGAGATCCGGCACACACGGAAAACAATACACAGCGAGGGGCCTTACTCAGCAAAGGGTGACCTGTCGCATTACACTGTTTAGACTAGTACCTAGTTACCAACCTGATTGCTTTGCATCCATCTTGCGCAATCGTAGGATGATCGGCTAAATAAACTTGTTGCATTGCCTTAGGAGCACTCGGGCTGATGGTATTATAGGCTGGAAGCCAACAATCACATATCATGGTTATGTTTGCCCCAGAGATAACTATATTGTCTGGAAATGCAGAAGGTGGCTTACTGTTAAGATTCTAGAACTAAACAAAATCCTTTCTTTACTACATAGTATGGATGTTTGTTCATGTATTTATAGTAAGAACTGCCAGCTGAGTAAGGCGATCTCAAGATTCTGAAGTGAACCTATAATTTTCAACACTGTAATTACACATACTAGTATTTTTCTACTCATGCTTGTGCTTTGCCAAGTGAAGCAGAAATTCAACAGCACCCCATTTTCAACTACCTCTCACGCATTGCAAAACTGGAATTACTTGTATGTAACCTTTATACTGAGTAGATATTACTGAGCTATAACTGGCCACACATACTACATGATATCTACTTAAATAATAATAAAATTAATATATATCCCTGCTAGTGGCATCAAAACATATAACTTTCCAATTTTTTTATGAGTAAAATAATATTGTAACATGTATGTACTGTTGCAGGGTGTGTTTAAGCAGTTTGGGGCTGGTGGCTATGGAAATTCTGATAATGCATTCACAGACGAGTCAGAAGTTAAACTACATCAGAGATTGGAAAAACTTTACTTATCCACTCGTGCTGCCAAAGTATGAGTAACACAATTTCATTGTCTCTTTTCTTTCTACATTGTTTCCTTTGGATTAAAACATTGGCATCGTTTGCCAGCATTTTCAAAGGGACGTCGTTCGGGGTGTGGAGGGCTACATAGTGACAGGATCTAAGCAAGTGGAGATAGGTATGTTCCTCCAATTGTATATTAGCTCAGGGGAGTAATTTTTATCTTTGCATTACTAATCAATGGTATATTATTAATTATGTATTTACATATAATCTAAATTTGCAGGGAACAAATTGTCTGATGATAGCCAGAAATATGGCATTGAAAACACATGTACAAGTGGTAATACTTTATCCAGAGCTGCTACGTACTATGGAAAGGCGCGTTCACTGATAGAAAAGGAACGCGGGAACATGCTGAAAGCATTTGGTACTCAGGTATATTTTCCAAGTGCTGGATTTACCCTTTACCTTATGACAAGATCCTGCTGATGAATTTCAGTGCACATAGTTTTTACTATAAGTTAACTCATGTACATGGTTAAATGAATTTGTTAGGCTATATATATATATATATATATATATTTGAAAATGCATAACTACTTAAATGCCTATATGGATATTTATTTTCTTATAGATTGTATATCGTTTGGAGTATAACCGAACAAATTTATTTTTATATCTTACATCTACTCCCTCCGTCCACGAATAAGTGTACATCTAGCTTTTGTTCTAAGTCAAAGTTTTAAAATTTTGACCAACTTTATAAAAAATAGTAGTAACATATATGGCATCAAATTGGTATATTATCAAAGTACATTTCAAAAAGGATCTAGTGATACTAATTTAGTGACATAAATGCTTCTACTTTTCGCTAGAAAGTTGGTCAAAGTTTTAAAACTTTGACTTAAGACAAAAGCTAGATGTACACTTATTCGCGGACAGAGGGAGTAAGTGTGTAACCAGGGTATAATATGTATTGATACAGTGTGTAATTAATTATTGAATTCTAGGTGGCAGAGCCTCTACGGGCAATGGTAATGGGTGCCCCTCTAGAGGATGCTAGACATCTAGCCCAGAGATATGACAGAATAAGGCAAGAAGCTGATGCTCAGGTGAAAATCCTTGCTCACAAATAAGTACATCTTATGCAATGATAAAATTGTATTCTTGATGTTAGAAATAATTCCGGAATTCCCTTGTAGTTATTTGGAAGTTGGACAACACTCATTAGGATCTAGATAAGCTACATGGTCCACAACTCCACACTATAATAGCATGTTTAGTTTATGCTTCTACTGCCATGCCTTCCTTATATTGCAAGTATCATAGATGCACAGTGGAGAACATCATATGTATAGAGTAAAATGACGGATATAACTGGACTCTCTGAACTGGCTTTGCTTCTCAACTGCGCGTTTGTTATTTGTTGTGTAGAGGAACCATCACACTGTTACTGTGTATATGGACAGATCAATTCAGCCTCTCATCTGAAGGGTGTTTCCATCACTTGAACTGTTAAATTCAATCATTTCCAAAGCAGCAATATCAATGCCAATTTGCCAATTCATACTCTTCAATGTCCAATTAAATACTTAGTGTCAGCAGTTCTGATAAGCTTATGTTGCGTTTAAGAACTTCATGCATCATTTTGTCATAATGTCAGATCTTGTAATAATGAGCAGGCGCGCAGTCTGCTGCGCGACTGGGGCACCATGTTGTTTCACTTGTCTATGGGATTGTAACCTAAACTAGATGCTTTTGCTTCTCTTCCTCCTTTTCTCTCTGGCTTTCTATGTTGTAAATGTACTCTGGTTATTAATGAAAAGGTTCAGGCCGGCATAAGCCCGCCGTAGCACCATAAATAAAAACAATGTCAGGTCATGTAATTTAATTGAGTCATTCTGAATTTGAACAACATATAAGTAATTATGTGTTCGGGGTACATCATGTCTTTCGTACGAACAGCGGTATTTATCTTACTTTTGCCCTTCGTAGGTCGTTGAAGTTTCAAGGCGTCAAAGCAGAGTAAGAGAATCAGCTGGGAATAGCGACGTGATATCAAAGTTGGAGGCAGCTGAGTATAAACTTGAAGAACTGAAGTCAAACATGGTGGGATTAGGAAAGGAAGCGGTTTCAGCTATGGCTGCAGTAGAGGGGCAGCAGCAAAGATTGACATTACAACGCCTGATTGCGATGGTAACCGTCAACTGTGCCCATTAAAAAAAACCTTATGCAATTATCGTGAGAAAATTATGTGGTCACTGACATTCGCGTTCTGGCCCGAAGGTTGAGGCCGAGAGAACTTATCATCAGAAAGTCCTGGAGATCCTTGACCATTTGGAAGAAGAAGTATGAGATTCCAGCATTTGTTATATTTTCTCGAATTCTTAGTTTTCCATTGGCACATCCCAGAGTGTGCGACATGAAGCATATGGAAACACTGATGCATGATTTAATGACTGTTTTGATTGCTAGATGGTGTCTGAGCGCCAAAAAATCGAAGCACCTCCACCCCCTGCAGCAGAGAGTTTTATGTCACCGCCACCACCATCATATGACGAAGTTAATGGCATGTTTGCCTCCACTTCTGCTGATCAGGCAGTTAACTCTGTCGACTTCTTCCTGGGAGAGGTGTGACCTATTTACAGT